>NC_139588.1:25177638-25180138 GCF_946808225.1 Silurus aristotelis | reverse complement strand
ATTTATTTCTGTTTAACATCTCAGAATATTTTTGTTTGCAGTGTGTGTGTGTGTAACCCAGCCATTAGGGGGGCACAAGCCAGTGTACTCTTAGTGCCGGTCCCAAGCCCGGGTAAATGGGGAGGGTTGCGTTAGGAAGGGCATCCAGCGTAAAACATGTGCCAAATCAAATATGCGGATCACAAATGAGAATTTCATACCGGATCGGTCGAGGCCCGGGTTAACAACGACCGCCACAGGTATCGTTAGCCGACAGGGTACCGGTGGAAATTGGGCTACTGTTGGCCGAAGGAGGAGAAGGAGAGGAGGAAGGCGTCTACAGAGACGGCAGGAAAAGGAGCAGTGTAGGAGAGTAGAGGTTCGGGTTGGTACTTTAAATGTTGGTACTATGACGGGTAAAGGGAGAGAGATAGCTGATATGATGGAGAGGAGAAAGGTAGATGTGTTGTGTGTTCAGGAGACCAAGTGGAAAGGGAGTAAGGCCAGGAACATTGGAGGTGGGTTTAAACTGTTTTATCATGGTGTGGATGGGAAGAGAAATGGTGTAGGGGTGATTCTGAAGGAAGAGTACAGTAAGAGTGTAGTGGAGGTGAAGAGAGTTTCTGATAGGGTGATGATCGTGAAGGTGGAAGTTGAAGGGATGATGATAAATGTCATCAGTGCCTATGCTCCACAAGTTGGCTGTGAGATGGAGGAGAAGGAAAGATTCTGGAGTGAATTAGATGAAGTGGTCGATGGTGTACCTAGGAAAGAACGATTGGTGATTGGGGCAGACTTTAATGGGCATGTAGGTGAAGGGAACAGAGGTGATGAGGAGGTGATGGGTAGGTATGGTTTTAAGGAGAGGAATGTGGAAGGGCAGATGGTGGTAGATTTTGCTAAAAGGATGGAAATGGCAGTGGTGAACACGTATTTTAAGAAGAAGGAGGATCATAGGGTGACGTATAAGAGTGGAGGAAGGTGCACACAGGTGGATTATCTTCTGTGTAGGAGATGCAACCTGAAGGAGATTGGAGACTGTAAGGTGTTGGCGGGGGACAGTGTAGCTAGACAGCATCGAATGGTGGTCTGTAGGATGGTTTTGGAGGCGAAGAAGAAGAGGAGGAAAGTAAGGTTTGAAAGAAGAATAAGATGGTGGAAACTGAAGGAGGAAGAGTGTAGTGTGAGGTTCAGGGAAGAGGTCAGACAGGGGCTTGGTGGTGGTGAAGAGGTGCCGGATGATTGGGCAACTACCGCAGGAGTGATGAGGGAGGCAGCTAGAAAAGTACTTGGTGTGACATCTGGAAATAGAAAGCAAGACAAGGAGACGTGGTGGTGGAATGAGGAAGTGCAGAAGAGCATTAGGGGAAAGAGATTGGCAAAACAGAAGTGGGATCGACAGAGTGATGAGAAAAGTAGGCAGGAGTACAAGGAGATGCGGCAGCAGGTTAAAAGGGATGTGGCGAAAGCCAAGGAAAAGGCATATGAGGAACTGTATAAGAGGTTGGACACTAAGGAAGGAGAAAAGGATTTATACCGATTGGCCAAGCAGAGGGACCGAGCTGGGAAGGATGTACTGCAAGTTAGAGCAATAAAGGATGGAGAGGGAAATGTGTTGACTAGTGAGGAGAGTGTGTTGAGAAGATGGAGGGAGTATTTTGAGCAGCTGATGAATGAGGAAAATCAGAGAGAGAGAAGGTTGGAGGATGTGGAGTTGGTGAAGCAGGATGTAGATAGGATTAGTAAGGAGGAAGTGAGAGCAGCGATTAAGAGGATGAAGAATGGAAAGTCGGTTGGACCAGATGACATACCGGTAGAAGCGTGGAGATGTTTAGGAGAGATGGCAGTGGAGTTTTTAACCAGATTGTTTAACAGGATTCTGGAAGGGGAGAGGATGCCTGAGGAATGGAGAAGGAGTGTGCTGGTACCGATCTTTAAGCATAAGGGAGATGTGCAAACCTGCAGTAACTACAGGGGAATTAAGTTGATCAGTCACACCATGAAGTTATGGGAAAGAGTAGTGGAAGCCAGGCTGAGAGAAGAGGTGACCATCTGTGAGCAACAGTATGGTTTCATGCCGAGGAAGAGCACCACAGATGCCTTATTTGCTTTGAGGATGTTGATGGAGAAGTATAGAGAAGGACAGAAGGAGCTGCATTGTGTATTTGTGGATTTAGAGAAAGCGTACGACAGGGTGCCGAGAGAGGAGTTGTGGTATTGTATGAGGAAGTCAGGTGTGTCAGAGAAGTATTTGAGGGTGGTGCAGGACATGTATGAGGACAGTGTGACGGCAGTAAAGTGTGCAGTAGGTACGACAGACTGGTTCAGGGTGAAGGTTGGACTACATCAAGGATCGGCCCTGAGCCCTTTCCTGTTTGCAGTGGTGATGGACAGGTTGACGGACGAGGTCAGACAGGAGTCTCCCTGGACTATGTTTGCAGATGATATTGTGATTTGTGGTGAGAGTAGAGAGCAGGTTGAGAAGAGCCTGGAGAGGTGGAGATATGCGCTGGAGAGAAGG
>NC_139588.1:25152638-25172638 GCF_946808225.1 Silurus aristotelis | reverse complement strand
CTGACTGTTATGGTTCAGGTTCTGGTTCCTGTTCCTGACTCCTGTTCTGCACTGCCCCCCTGAACCTGGTTTGGACTTTGGATTTGTTTTGGTGGTTTTGTTTCTGCTCTGCCTTTGATGTTCTCTTTGCCGGCTTTTTGATTTTGACTGTTTGTTGGAATCAGATTTTTGTTTTTTCTGCAAAAAAAATAAATTTATGCAAAATCCCTGGAAATGTTTCAAAAGTTCACAATCTGTTTCCTGTAGCTGTAATTAAAGTGGTTATAAAATAATATAAAGTGTGTGTGCATGTGTTCTGTGATAAACAGCAGCAGAGATACTTCATGAATTCTTGTGTAGAAAAGTAATTATAATAAATATCACTGTTTAATTTTCTTCATTTAAACCTTAATATTAATGATTTCTTCATTTACATTTCTATATTTATTACCACATTTACTCCTTTTATTATTTATATCATATACAAATGAGTTTATTTCATTTACACTAATCATTTATTCCATAATCAACAAGTATGAATCTAAACAGTGCAGTTCAGTGTTACATTAAAATACCAACCATGCAGTCAAACATTTATAAATAAAATACTCACTCAGCTTTTCTGGAGGCTTTGACCACCGGCAGCAGCTTCAGAAAACATTCATCTGATGGATCATATTTACTCAAATCAAACACATCCAGCTCCTGTTCTGAGTTCAGTAACACAAACACCAGAGCAGACCACTGAGCAGGAGAGAGTCTGGATCCACTGAGACGACTGTAACCTCCTCTGTTCAGATAAGTTTGTACTTCCTGCTCCAGAGAATCATCATTCAGTTCATTCAGACAGTGGAACAGATTGATGGATTTCTCTGGAGATGGGTTCTCTCTGATCTTCTCCTTGATACACTCCACTGTTTCCTGTTTACTGTGAGAGCTACTTCCTGTCTGTGGCATAAAACCTCGTAAGAGAGTCTGGTTGGACTCCACTGAGAGACCCAGAAGGAAGCGGAGGTACAGGTCCAGGTGTCCATTCTCACTCTGTAAGCTCTTTTCCACTGCACTCCTGAGGAACTCAGACATGTTTGGATTTCTGAAGTAACTGAAAATGTTAGTGTTCTGCTCCAGTAACACATTTTTCTTGTGACTGATGAAAGAAAGAAATGTGTATAAAGCAGCCAGAAACTCCTGAACACTCAGATGTACAAAGCTGAACACCTTCCCCAGGTAAAGCCCAAACTCCTCTCTGAAGATCTGAGTACACACTCCTGAGTACACTGACACTTCTCTTACATCAATGCCACACTCTCTCAGGTCTTCCTCATAGAAGATCAGGTTTCCTTTCTCCAGCTGGTAGAAAGCCAGTTTTCCCAATGCCAGGATGTTCTCTCTGGTCTGCTGAGGATCAGGGTTACATTTATGATGGTACTTTTGCTCCTTGTGTTTGATCTGAAAGATCAGGAAGTGTGTGAACATTTGAGTCAGAGTCTTGGGGATCTCTCCACTCTCTGCTTCACCCAACATTCCCTCTAGAACAGTGGCTGAGATCCAGCAGAAGACTGGGATGTGGCACATGATGTGGAGGCTTCTTGAAGACTTCATGTGTGTGATGATTTTATTGGAAAGGCTCTGATCACTGATCTTCTTCCTGAAGTACTCCTCTTTCTGAGGATCACTAAACCCTCGTACCTCTGTTACCTGGTCTACACACTCAGGAGGGATCTGATTGGCTGCTGCTGGACGAGAGGTGATCCAGAGGTGGGCAGAAGGAAGCAGATTCCCCTTGATGAGGTTCGTCAGCAGCACATCCACTGAGGCTGATTCTGTCACATCACTTAGTATCTCATTGTTCTGGAAATTTAGAGGAAGTTGACACTCATCCAGACCATTAAAAGATCAACACCATTTTGTAGGAGTCACAGTCTATTAATTCTAGTTTTCTCATTTCTGGGAAAAAGTGATGAAGAAGATCCTTCAGCCTGAGATGTTTCTGCTTTATCAGGTTCAGCTCTCTAAAGGAAAGTGGAAACATGAAGGTGACGTCCTGATTTGCTTTTCCTTCAGCCCAGTCCAGAATGAACTTCTGCACAGAGACTGTTTTTCCAATTCCAGCAACTCCTTTAGTCAGCACACTTCTGATGGACTTGTCTTTAAAGAGATCATTACATTTGATGTGTTTCTCCTGTGTTGCTGGTCTCCTGGACAGTGTCTCAATCTGTCTCACCTCATGTTCTTTATTAACGTCTCCACTCCAACCCTCTGTGATGTAGAGCTCTGTGTAGATCTCATTCAGAAGTGCTGAACTTCCATGCTGTGAGATTCCTTCATTAACTCTTTTAAACTTCTCTCTCAGGCTGGATTTGAGGTTTTCATGATACACTGAGACTCTGTACTGCTCTATAACACAAAAGAAATACATTGTAAATTAAAATGTGAAATGTTCAGGTTTAAATAAAAGTAATAAATATTTATTTTTGATTATTTTCTCTGGTGAAAACAGTGAGACACAGTTCGAGTTTGGTTTCTAGTTTTAGCCTCCTGGTAAAAGTAAAAGTAAAAACTTTCACAATAAAATTAAGACTAAATCAACATGTTGCTGTTCAGAGGAACTGGTTGATGATCCACTGATCAGATAAAATGATGTTTATCCACAAAGAGGGTCAGACTATACAGAGATCTCAGACTTTCCTCTGTGAGAACATCATGTGGTGAGATGTGAGGTTTTTTTCTCTGAGGTTTATCCTAATGAAGCTCCGACCAGAGGAAAAGTAAAACCATGTCTCCTAAAGAACTTTAATATTGTGACATATAGAGTTGTGATTTTCTGTAAAAGTATAATTATGAAAGGGTGCCCCCTATCTGTAGATGCAGGGCATCTACACTTCCCTCACTCTGATAGGAAGTAAAGGTAGATCCCTCAGAGCACCATCTTGAAATGCACAGTGGGAGCAAAGTTGTTTTCAGGGTGGATAAGGTTAAGTCTAAATGTATACCTGTCAGGGTGCAAATGAAACAGGAGGCGGAAGCCGGAGTACAGCTCGCTCGGGTTTTAATAACGAGAGTGAGGGAGAGAGATACACACAAGCACACACACACACACACACACAAGCACACACACACAGACACACACACGCACACGGCAGTCCTTAGGTTGAGAGAGTCCGAGGTGCGCTTAGGGAGAAGCTTTTATATATTTATATTCTTATATTTTATTTTATATAGTTTTTTTTATACTTTATACTTTATTTATCTGCCTTCTTTTCTTTTTTCCCCATCCTATTCCCTCATGCCGGACCGTCGTAATAAGCATTTTACTGCATGTCATACCCTGTATGTATGTGTATGTGATGAATAAAATTAGATTTGATTTGATTTGATTTTGATTTGAGAAGCGTAGCTGATCCGAGATGCGTGGGGAAGAAAAGCCCAGCCGGTACAGGATAGTGGAGTCCGGACGGAACGGAAAGCAAACAGAACGGAAGGTATATAGACCTGTATGAAACAAATAACCCATATGTTCAATAACGAACAAGGGAGTGAGTGAAAGTGAGGAGCTTATGTAGAAGCGGGGTGGAGTGATGATGAGCTTCAGGTGTGTGTGATTAAGCCTGGAGCTCCGAAAAGAGCAAAGGCATGAGTGACAACGAGCCCCAGGTGTGCGTGGTTAAGCCTGGAGCTCCAGGGAGAGCGGAGGCATGAGAGCCACAAAAGGGGGCGTGGCAGGTGGATCCCTGACATTCCTTGACGACGCCTTCAGAGGAACTCGGGAGTGCTTTGTCATCCTCCAAAGGAACCTGGAGGATAGACGTCGCCCGGAGAGGGACACGGAGGCGTTACGTCGCCCGGAGAGGAATGCAGAAGCGTTACTTCGCCTATAGATAGTCTAGGAGTTGTGGCTTCGCCTTTTGGAAGACTTGGGCTGAGACAACTTCGTCGGAGAAGCTCTTAGGCGAGACTTCCCTGACCGAGGAGCCCGGGGGCGAGACATCGCCGACGGAGGAGCTCAGGAGAGACACGTTGCCTTAAGGGAAACCTGGGAGCGAGACGTCGTCGACGGAGGAGCTCGGCGGCGAGACGTCGCCGGCGGAGGAGCTCAAGGGCGAGACGTCGCCGACGGAGGAGCTCTGGGGCGAGACGTCGCCGACGGAGGAGCTCTGGGGCGAGACGTCGCCGACGGAGGAGCTCTGGGGCGAGACGTCGCCAAAGGAGGAGCTCGGAGGCGTGACGTCACCATCGGGGGAGCTCAGAGGCGTGACGTCGCCATAGGAAGAGCTCAGAGGCGTGAAAGTCACCATCGGAGGAGCTTGGGGCTGTGGTGTTGCCCTCAGAAGAGTCTGGGACCGTGACACCACTGACGGATGGCTCTGGAAGCAACCTGGGGCTGTCAGAGGAGCCGTGCCTTTTGCAACCAGGCGGTGTTTCGACGTCCCTCTCGCAGCCAGGCGGTGGTACGACGTTCCTCCCAAGGCCAGGTGGCGTTTTGACGTCCCTCTTGCAGCGAGGCGGCGGTACGGCGTTCCTCTCACAACCAAGCGGCGGTACAAAGTCCCTTTCATGGCCAGGCGGCGGTGCGATGTCCCTTTTGCGGCCAGGCAGCGGTACGACGTCCCTTTCGTGGCCAAGCAGCGGTTTGACGTCCCCTTTGCGGCCAGGTGACAATGTAACGGCACCCTTTGGCGGGACACTGGAGCCGAGTTGAGTGCTCTGAGGAGCCCAGGAGCGGCGTGAAGCTCTTGGGGAAACTCTAAAGCGGAGCGGGGCATTCCTGGAAACCCCGGGGCGGCGTGGCGCGTCCACAGGAACCCTGGAACAGGGCGGCTCGCTTGTGGAAACTCTGGGGTGGAGCGGCGTGCTTGTAGAGGCTCGTAGACGGAGCGGCACGCACACGGGAACCCCGGAACGGGGTGGCGCGCTTGTGAAAACTCTGGAGCGGAGCGCTTGTAAAAACCCTGGGGTGGAGCGGAGCACTCGTGGAAACCCTGGAGTGGAGCTGAGCTCACGTGGGGTCTCTGGAGCGGAACTGAGCTTTCCGGGAGGTCTTGGAGCAGAACTGAGCTCTCCTTGAAGCCCTGGAGCGGAGAGGAGCTCTCGGGGACACACTGGAGCGGAGAGGTGATCTCAGGGACACACTGGAGCGGAGAGGTGCTCTCAGGGACACACTGGAGCGGAGAGGTGCTCTCAGGGACACACTGGAGCGGAGAGGTGCTCACTGGGACTCTCTGGAGCAGAGAGAAGCTCACCTGGAGGTCCTGGGGCGGAGCTGCGCTCTTTTGGAGGTCCTGGAGCAGGGCGAAGATCTCCTGGAGGTCCTGGGGCAGAGCGGAGCCATCCTGGAGGGCCTGGAGCAGGGCGGAGATCTCCTGGAGGGCCTGGAGCAGGGCGGAGATCTCCTGGAGGTCCTGGGGCAGGGCGGAGATCTCCTGGAGGTCCTGGGGCAGAGCGGAGCCGTCCTGGAGGGCCTGGAGCAGGGTCTGGAGCAGGGGGGGATCCCCCGGAGGTCCTTGGGTGGAACGGAGCTCTCCAGGAAACTCTGGTGCGGAACAGAGCCCTCCGGGAAACGCTGGGGCGGATCCGTGCTCTCTGGAGCAGGAGAGAGATGGTGGAGACCATCCCTAGTTCCCTTGTGAGAAGCCGGATAAAATAGGCGCACGAGCCGAATTCGCCTCCAGCCGCGCGCCACAACTCACTGGCCAGAGAGAGGGATTCTCCAGACAGTAGCGAAATATGGAATGCGATCTTCGCTCCTTCTGAGTGGTAGAAAGATGAACACGACTCTATGTATCCGCCGACGCTCCATAAAAACCGCCCCACTCAGCCCTGTCGCCGGAGAAGCGAGCCTGGAAATCCATGACGTCATCACGTGGGCATGGTGCTGCCGAGCATGATCCGCGTGAAACGACAGCAGACTTTCGGGTTTTCCCCGAGGCGGAGCTTGGCTGCTGCTTTATCGCAGCAGAGCGAATCCTACCTCCGAGGTTCGGTTTGCGATGGGACCACGGTGGTAATCCGATAATATTCCTCCTTTTTTAATTTTTTAATTTTTTTATATTCCTTTTCAGGGGTTCGTTATTCTGTCAGGGTGCGAGTAAAACAGGAGGTGGAAGCCGGAGTACAGCTCGCGTGAGGGAGAGAGAGAGATACACACACACGCGCGCGCACACACACACACACACACACACACACACACACACACACACACACACGCACACGGCAGTCCTTAGGTTGAAAGAGTCCGAAGCGCTTGGGGAGAAGCGTAGCTGATCCGAGATGCGCGGGGAGGAGAAGCGCAGCCGGTACCAGATACTGGAGTCCGGACGGAACGGAAAGCAAAGAGTCCTGCATGTGAAGTCCGAACGGAACGGAAGGTATATAGACCTGTATGAAACAAATAACCCATACGTTCAATAACAAACAAGGGAGGGAGTGAAAGTGAGGAGCTTATGTAGAAGCGGGGTGGAGTGATGATGAGCCTCAGGTGTGCGTGGTTAAGCCCGGAGCTCCACTGAGAGCGGAGGCATGAGTGACAACGAGCCCCAGGTGTGTGTGGTTAAGCCTGGAGCTCCAGGGAGAGTGGAGGCATGAGAGCCACAAAAGGGGGCGTGGCAGGTGGATCCCTGACAATAACAGTCTGGTGTTTTCTTCTAAAAATTCCCAGTAGATTGTCTTCCTACATCTTAACAGTGCATTATGGAAAATAAACATGTAAGCAGTGATCTTGCAGTAAGCTGCTTCTGATATAACACTGGAAATGAAATCTGAGGATGTGTATAAGATAACAAACAAGATTAGATGGTCTTTGATGAAAATGAGGAAGAACATCAACATAAAAATATTAGTTTCAATGCTGCTGCATTTAAATACAAAACTTAATAATAATAATAATAATAATAATAATAATATTATTATTATTATTATTATTATTATTATTATTATTTCCATAGCAAGAACATTTAGTGCAGAATTAATCAATATATTTTACACACTTCTGGAAACTTCTCTGCAACAGTAACTGATCATCACTGATCAGAGAGCAGAGGAAGCCATGAAGAATAAAAGTAACTCTAAAATAAAGGACTGCATAATATTTGACTCTTATATGAGACTAAAACGTGTACAAATATTTCATCAAGTATCCTCCTGTTACTGGTGTTTGGGGATTATTACCTCCTCCTAAGAAATCCAGTGTTTCTTCTACAGAAACACAATTAATTCCTGTACCATCTTCTCTTCTGCATGGGTGTTCTTCACAGTTCTTAGTTACTGTTAGTAAGGATTATTGGGTTCCTGACAGATTGAGGAACACCCACACATTGCTGCCATGGGGGTGGAACATCATGCAGGTCAAAACCAGATTGAAGGAGGAGCTGGCACAGATATAGAAAACACATTTTGGATGCTCTGATGTGGTGAGTCAGGGTTACTGGTTTCCCTCGCAGTTATAGCATCACACACACACACATGCATAAGCAAGAACACACACTTATGTACATCCACCTTCTTGCTCCTCATCCTTCCTGCTGAGAAGACAATTGCAATTCAAGGACAAAATGTTTGATTTCCCAGAAATGGTCTTCTAAATAATCTTCATGCGTCTGTGGGGTAAATAGTTCAGTGTATTTTGCAAGTTTATCACCTGACACTTGTCTGCTACAAGACTCTCCTGCTACTAGCATTGTTTTCCTGGTGGATCTCCCATTTGAGAGAGTTGGAGATTTCTAAATGTTCCACTGAATACCTTTCAGTACCAATGTGAACTTACACAGTTGGTAATTAGTGTCTGTTTAGTTAAAAGGGTTTGTGGAACATCTTCACCTCTGCTTATCTTTTCCCCTTGTAGTCTTTAGTCTCTGATATAACTAAACTTTCATCTTCTTCCATCTTCTGACCAATCAGAATCCAGAATTCAGCATCAGAGTGGTGTAAGTGTGGACCAGTGTTGAAGTGATGGTTCAGGATTCTTACTGTTGTACAGTGTGTCAGCGAGATCTTTGTGGTTCATGTTCTTCAGGACGTGCAGTGTGATCTTCATCGCTCCCTCTCTGACACTGTGCAGATCCTCCTCATCCTCCCTCTCAGTGCATGCTGGGTAATCTGGATTCAGGAGTTCCCTAAACCTCTTCAGCTCCTTCTTTATCAGTGTGATGACTTTGTGTTCCAGTTCCTGGTTAGAAACACACAGTAACAGATCAAAATATTATAATATTATTATCATAAACTGAGAGATGATTTTATTCTCTGAACTGAAGAAAAGTATCTGTTTATGACCACAGTTCCAGCTGCATTTATCTCTGATTCCCCATTGCTGATGTTCATACAGTAGATAAAACTCACACACACACACACACACACATACACACATACACACACAAACACACACACACACACACACACACAAACACACACACACACACACACACACACACACACACACTATACACACACACACACACACACAATGTACACACACACACACACACACACAATGTACACACACACTATACACACACAAACACACACACACACACACACACACATACACACACAAACACACACACACACACACACACACACACACACACACACACACACACAATGTACACACACACACACACACACACACACACACACACACACACACACACACACAATGTACACACACACACACACAATGTACACTGTTAAAATATGTTTATAATGTCCTCAGTTGTATGTAATGTAATGCTGTATAGTTCTTCTGTGTTGTGCATATGAGTGAGCCACTAAGGGGGCACTAAAGTGTTAATTATTGCGAAACACGTTTGCGTTAATGTTTGTCCCCTGTGAGTTACGGTTCTCTCTGTATACCTGTATATGTGTGTGTGTGAGCTGCTCTGACCGTGAGACTGATGTGTCGGCAGCAGTTTAATAAATATGCCTAAAACGGCTAAAGATAATTAACCTCCATCGTCAATTTATCTTCCGGATACATCGCTAGCTGCAACAGTAGTGTAGCACAACTCAACAGTTTATGGGCCCAGGAGTTGTTCGGAGGATAAGTTTGTAGTTTTTCCACTGTTTAGAAAGTCGCGACGGACAGCGTGCTAACATGGCGGAACAACGGAGGACGAACAGTTTGCCTCGACTGATGTTCGACGGAGATGAGTCTAAGTATGAGCTTTGGGAAACTAAAATGTTGGGACATTTTAATTTATCAGGACTAAAAGACACGGTGTTAAAAGAGCCGCAGTCAGAAGCTGAGATAGCAGCGGATGCAAAGAAAAATGCTGACGCATATGCTGAACTGATTTTGCTGTTAGATGATAAAAGCCTCTCATTAGTTATGAGGGATGTGCCCAACGACGGAAGAAAAGCTCTAGAAATACTGAGAGGATATTATGCAGGGAAGGGAAAGCCCCATATAATAAGTTTATACACTATGTTGACATCGCTTCAAAAAGCAAACGATGAAAGTGTAATGGACTATATCATCAGAGCAGAGATTGCCATCACGGCACTGCGTAACGCAGGTGAAACGTTACGAGAGGGACTGTTAGTGGCTATAGTCTTAAAAGTATTGCCTGAGAGTTTTAAGCCATTCGCAATACATGTGGCGCATACGGATGATAAAATCACGTTTGCTTAGTTCAAGACTAAACTACGCAATTTTTAATAAACAGAAAAGATAAAAGCAGCTGAGTCGAGCGACAGTGTGATGAAAACTCCTGGAAAAGCTGGACGGCAACCCGCAAAGGCGAACACACGTGAGTGGAGCAAAGACGATGCTGAAATAACGTGTTTTAAGTGTGGTACCAAAGGTCATCGAGCTAGAGCATGTCGACAGAAAGTGTGGTGTAGTATCTGCAGAAGAGACACGCACAAAGACGCAATGTGTAGGCGTAAGGACATCAAAGACAAAAAGGATGGTGTAAGTAAAGCCTCAGAAGATGTCGAGGACAACGCATTCAAGATGAGAGACAGAGAGACCGGTATCCAGCGGCAGCCAACGTGCAGCATCAAGGAAAATGGTCTAATGGTGGACACGGGGGCTACCTCTCATATCATCACGGACATAGCTATGTTCAGGAGTTTCGACAGCACATTCAGGCCTGAAAAGCACAGTGTCGAGCTGGCAGACGGCACTCGATGCAACGGAGTTGCTCAGCGGAAGGGAAATGCTGAGGTTTTCCTCATTGACAGTGGAGGACAGCAACACAAGGCAGTGCTAAAAGACGCTTTGTTTGTACCATCATAACCCCAAAGCATCTTTTCAGTGAAGGCAGCGACCGCAAATGGGTCTACGGTTGTTTTCAAAGAAAATAACCCTGATAACCAGAGACGGTACCAGATTTAACATACATGTATACGGCAAGTTATATTATTTGCATACTGGAACTGAATCAAATGATAAGTGTAATGCCTGCCATGACATACAAACATGGCACGAGATCTTAGGTCACTGTAACTATGAAGATGTTATTAAGTTGCAGGGTATTGTTGAAGGTATGCGGATCAAAGGTAAAACTGGAAGACCCGAACGAGAATGTGAGGTGTGTATTCAGGGAAAGTTTGCCCAAACCAGAAATATGGATCCTGATGTCAGAGCAAAGGTACCCTTACAGATGGTACACACAGACCTTGCAGGTCCAGTAGCCACAGAATCGATGGACGGTTACAAATATGTGCAGTCATTCACTGACGACTATTCAAGCGCAGTGTTCGTATACTTCCTAAAGAGGAAAAGTGACACCGTACAGGCTACTGAAACATTTCTAGCGGATGTATCCCCTTACGGGAAAGTGAGGTGCATAAGATCCGACAATGGAACTGAGTTTACGTGCAATGACTTTCAAGCATTGTTGAGGAAAAACAAAATCAGACATGAAACGTCAGCTCGGTATTTCCCACACCAAAACGGAACTGCGGAGAGGAATTGGCGTACTCTTTTTGAGATGGGTAGGTGTATGTTAGTTGAAAGTGCATTACCAAAGCAACTATGGCACTACGCAATACAAACAGCAGCAGTGGTACGCAACAGGTGTTTTAACAAGCGTACGGGACAGACTCCTTATGAGTCGATAACTGACAAGAAGCCTAATGTGTCAAAAATGCAAAAGTTTGGATCTGTATGCTACACATACAAACAGGAAAAAGGAAATTTTGATTCCACATGTGACCAAGGTCGTTTTGTAGGCTACGACAAGAACATCCCAGCATATTTGGTGTATCATCCAGATACAAACAAAGTACAAAAACACAGACTGGTAAAATTTGTGAGCAAAGCGGCTGCGGAAAAACAGACACAGACGGGTGAGCAAGACCTAAGTGATGTTTATGTCGGAGTAAAACCCAAGACTGGTGAGACTACACAGAGTAGAAGTACTAATAGTGATAGTCTAAGTGAAGCAACCAGATCTAGTGACCGCAATTATTCACAAAATGTGACAGATGGTGAACCCGAGAGTAGGAGATATCCGACCAGAGAGAGAAAAACACCGAGTTACTTGGATGACTTCGTAACTGAATACAGTGATAATGATGAGGTGAATATCACAATAGATTATTGCTGCAGAGCGGTGTGTGGCATTCCACAGACTTTTGAGGGAGCAATGAGGTCAACTAACTCAAATGAATGGATAAAAGCCATGGATGAAGAAATCCAGTCCCTAAACGAGAACAAAACGTTTACCCCAACAACACTGCCAATAGGCAAGAAAACAGTGGGGGGTAGATGGGTCTACTCTATAAAGACTGATGTAAATGGAAAAGACAAATACAAAGCCAGGTTTGTGGCCAAAGGTTACAACCAGAGAATGGGAATAGACTATGGAGAGACATTTTCGCCCACTGCGGACTTGTCAAGTGTAAGGGTGGTGATACAGAAGGCTGCACAAGAAAATTTACTCCTGCATCAAATGGACGTGAAAACCGCATACTTGCATGCTCCCATAGACTATAAGATCTACATCAATCCACCAGAGGGTTACCAAGAGAAAGAGGGTCTAGTTTACAAACTAGAGAAATCACTTTACGGTTTGAAACAATCCGGGCGAAACTGGAATAAGATTTTACACAATTGTCTTTCTGAGAATGGATTCACACAAAACCCAGCCGACCACTGTGTTTATGCCAAAGAGTCAAAAGAAGAAAAAGTGATCATAATTACATGGGTTGATGATTTAATTATTGC
The DNA here is from genome assembly GCF_946808225.1 of Silurus aristotelis. Taxonomy (NCBI): domain Eukaryota; kingdom Metazoa; phylum Chordata; class Actinopteri; order Siluriformes; family Siluridae; genus Silurus; species Silurus aristotelis. The sequence goes on along the minus strand of NC_139588.1, from coordinate 25,160,493 downwards.
TGCAAGCAATCAAGAGAGACTGAAAGAAGTGAAAGAGATGCTTGCAGAAAAGTTCAAAATGAAAGATCTGGGTAAACTGAAACATTTTCTGGGTATTGATTTTAATCTGTCAGATGGGTGTATAAAAATGAAACAGGAAAAATACACTAACAAGATACTACAGCTTTTTAATATGCAAGATTGTAGGATCAGAGAAACACCATGTGAACAGAAATTAGAGTATACTGAAAATGCAGTAAAGATGAAAGATGTAAAAATGTACAGAGAAGCTGTGGGAAGTCTTATATACCTGACTGTTTGTACCAGACCAGATTTGAGTTTTGTTGTGAGCAAATTATCACAGTATTTTGCTGAACCTACAGAAGAACAATGGGTCACTGTGAAACATGTGTTTCGGTATCTCAAAGGTACAGCAGAGAAAGGGTTAAGTTTTAGGAGAAATGACTGTGAGAAATTAGGTATACAAGCCTACAGTGATGCTGACTGGGCAGCTGATACCAGTGATAGACGCAGTACTACCGGATACTGTGTAAGTTTAAGCCAAAACAGCTCTCTAGTATCATGGAAGACTAGAAAGCAGCCAACTGTGGCGCTTTCCACATGCGAAGCAGAATACATGGCACTTGCTTTAACCATACAAGAGTGTTTATACCTAGAGCATTTACTGGAAGGTATAGATAACTACAAGTATGCACAAACTGTAGTACATGAGGACAATCAGGGAACAATTGCTCTTGCCAAAAACCCTGTAAGCAGACGGAGATGTAAACACATAGACATAAAGTATCACTTTATCAGGTCTATTGTGAATGAAGGAAGAGTAACCTTGATGTATTGTCCTACTGATAACATGATTGCTGATGTAATGACCAAACCTGTAACTAAGTTAAAACTAAATAGGTTTGCAGGTGTTCTTTTTGGAGATTAATATATGTATGACAAGGGTCCACATTTATTATATCTTCTATTTTTGTTATATAGCAACCTGAGTACAAGTGGGGGTGTTAAAATATGTTTATAATGTCCTCAGTTGTATGTAATGTAATGCTGTATAGTTCTTCTGTGTTGTGCATATGAGTGAGCCACTAAGGGGGCACTAAAGTGTTAATTATTGCGAAACACGTTTGCGTTAATGTTTGTCCCCTGTGAGTTACGGTTCTCTCTGTATACCTGTATATGTGTGTGTGTGAGCTGCTCTGACCGTGAGACTGATGTGTCGGCAGCAGTTTAATAAATATGCCTAAAACGGCTAAAGATAATTAACCTCCATCGTCAATTTATCTTCCGGATACATCGCTAGCTGCAACAGTAGTGTAGCACAACTCAACATACACACACACACACACACACACACACACAATGTATACACACACACACACACACACACACACAATGTATACACACACACACACACACACACACACACACACACACACAATGTACACACACACACACACACACACACACACACACACACACACACAATGTACACACACACACACACACACACACACACAATTTACACACACACACACACACACAATGTACACACACACACACACACACACACAATGTACACACACACACACACACACACACACACAATGTACACACACACAATGTACACACACACACACACACACACACACACACACACACAATGTACACACACACACACACACACACACAATGTCTGTACACACACACACACACACACACACACACACACACACACACACACACACACAATGTACACACACACACACACACACAATGTACACACACACACACACACACACACACACACACACACACACACACACACACACACACACCTTAAATATTGATTCCAGATGTTTGCTTCTGTCTGATTTCTTCTTCTGTGGTCTGTGAACAAACAAACCCATGTTAAATGGACTATTTGTCTTCATAGCTGCATAAAGCATGATATAAATCCATGTAGTGAACATGATCCTCCTAACACAATACACTGATTTCAGGATTGCTGACACTGACATGTTTTAATGAATCAGACCTACAGCTTTGGTACCAGGACAGAGGTTTCTCCTGAAATGGGAGTTCACCATAAAAGACTCGATATGGAGAACATCTGGAAATCAGTCACACAGAAAACATCAGCAGGGTTTCTACAGAGATTCAGCAACTTCAAACAGAAGAACCTACAAGTGCTTGTGTTCCTCAATCTGACCATCCAGCTGAATCAGGTTTACTGCTGCTATGACAATCCACAATCCCATCATCATCTCCCACTGCTGGAGAAAAGCTTCAGCAGGAACAATTCCTTTACACAACACACTCACATTCAGTGGAACCTCTGGCACAGCTGCACTTTAGTAGGAATAATCATAAAGAAGACGCACTGTTTCTGCCTCCACACAATGTGAATGTAAAATCCTGACACATGTTTACTCCATATTCTCCTTCAGTTCTTATCATTTCACTTCCATTTCTATTATCAATTCTATTTCATCTTTTAGTTCACTGCAGTTCTGTTTGATTAGATTTTACTGTACATTATATGACATTCTTTTATTTTTATTCTTTTATTTTACAATTTATATCATTTTCATTCATTTTATTCTTTTTTCTGTTACAGAACATCATAAACATTTCACTGCGTGGTGCGTAAAGAAAGTTTAAATGTGAACTTGTGAAGTTTAGATCAGATATCTGGAGCAGGTTTCTGTCTGTAATCACACACAGTTTTATTTTCTACAGAATCTTTACCTCGGATCAGTAGAACTGCTTTTAAAGTGAAATGGACGACCCATCGACTGGTCACTCTTCATGGACACACAGCTGGGATCTGGTGAGTCTGATCTCTTCTCCATCAGACTAAAACACACCCAGACAGTGTGTAAGTTCATCTTAAACTACTTTATTATTATTTATTATTACAGTCCTTTCATTTCTTCACTTAGTGATCAAACTCCTCATATCAATAATATCTGCTGCTCTTCAACATCTTTATATGAGTTTCAATAAAGTCATAAACACACATCAGATCTGATCTGTGAGTCTGATCTGTTTATTGTTGCTGAATGGGATCAGATTTCTCTCTCTCACCTCTTGTCTGATTTTGTGTCTGGTTCTGCAGAGAGACTTATGTTGGAAATCCACACACACACACACACACACACACACACACACACACACACACACACACACACACACAGAAAAAGGTGATTTATATTGACATCACATGACACTTAATGTACACACAGATCGACTCTGTTCTGCTGATGATGTGATTCTGATGAAAATGGAAGCAGAAGTGATTGAGGAGCTTCTCAGGGACGGGAGGCTGCAGATGAATGCAGGTGAAAACTTACACAACTTCCTCTTTTATTTGTGGACTTTTTTACTTCAATATTATGAGCTTCCTCCACTGACTTCCTGTAGCTTCTCACATCAGATTTACCACATTGATGTTTACCTACAAAACCAAACACACACCAGCACCTCCACCTCCCACCTCTTCTAGAAGACAAGTTCTCCACAGAACAGATTCAATAATAGAGGTGAAGAACAGCCCGAGGTGAAGCAGAGAGCATTAACATGGTGTAAGATCTCACATCTAGTCATGGATCATGGATCAAGAGAGAGAGAGAGAGAGAGAGAGAGAGAGAGAGAGAGAGAGAGAGAGAGAGAGAGAGAGAGAGGTTTGAACACACACACTCCAGCCAATCAGAATGGAGTATTCAGACTGAACATGGTAAAAGTGTATATTCTCAGTGCTGCCTGAATACACAACACACCCCTAAAGGGGGTGAATACTTATGCACAGTGTGTACAGAGATCCAGCATGTAGTAGAGACCGAGTGTAAAATGTGGTGTAGAAAAGAGAAAGCTGAGTGAAATCTAGTGAAATGTGGAACACAGCTGTAGATTGGGAGTCTCTCTGTGTTCTTTATGTTTCTCTGTGTCACATGGTGGCGCTGCGCTTCACTTCCTGTTTATATGCAGCTGTGACTTTAGGAAGAAACCTTTAGTGCTGGAACTGATGTTCACAGGTTTAAATGTGACATGAGTTGAAAGCTTTTATTTCTTTATTCTAGGAGCAGTGTGTAGTGTTTTTATGATGATGATAATAAATCTAATAAAACACTTCATCACGCGCACAGTGTGTGTGGGTTCTAGAACCGTGTGTGATGGAACAGTTCACTTACAGAGAAAAATCCGCTTCATATCACACCAAATCAACATCATTCAAATACAGCAGCACTGTTCTTCATCTCACTAATATATATAACTTTCACTTTACTTACCGTTTTTCTCCTGCTTTTCTCCTGTAGTCCCTTATGTTTCTCTTTAAAAGGCGGCTCTGACTTTTACTTTCACTTTGAACATCTGCACCATCTACTGGTCACAGCCTGTAACTGCACCATCTGCAAATTCTCCTGGTCCCACGAACACACGTCTGTGTAGGACCTGGAAAATGTCCTGAAAGACCTGTTATTGTCATCTTGTTGTACAATGTTTATATCTGACTTGTTGGGAAAGTTATTTGGTAGTCATTTTCTCTCTAACTTAAAATCTCTCAAACAAAAGGTGTGTATCAGAAACTCGGCACTATTCCCTGCGGATGGATCTGTGCCACTTGCCGTGTTCACAGTCTGACGCATTTGTATGTACTGTACTTAGCTGAGGCGGATTGATACTTCATTGTTCAGAACTACTTTCCCATACCGTTTAACCAGGAGCACAGAATCCAATTTACTCCGATGTGGAAAGTTTAAAAACTGTAAATGTACTTTTATTTAAGTATGTTTTGTTTGAAGTATTTTACTTTGCTACATTTTAATCATATACATAACTGAGTAAAAATAAATAGAAATAATTTAAGGAGGAAAAATCGGACCCCGGACCCCCGTGTGTGTGTGTGAGGAGCTTCACAGAGTGGTCCAGAAGTTCTGACTCATCAGGTGCAAAACACAAAGGTGCAGAGAAAATCATGTCAAAAGGGGAAAGAAAAACATGAAAAAGAGGAAAGAGCAAGAAGAGGAAGTCAGTTACTCACCCGGTTTTTCAGAAGAAGGTGATTTATATTCCCTGTTTGTGTTATGATTCTGACGCTCATATAAAGCGGTTTTAATGAACATCAAATAGAATTTCTATCAGTTTCTCATCCTGATGTTTCTCCACCGGAAGTTGTAATTTTTTCTATGTGATTGAGGAACAGTAATGGAGCAGCACTGAGCTGCAGAAACGATGCAGTGAAACTAGTGATGTATAAAGATTCACTGCATTTAATTCTGGAGCTGCTGATGTGTGATTATTATCACTCTGATTATAATAATCCAGACAGTGTTTCAGTTGTGTGTGTGTGTGTGTGTGTGTGTGTGTGTGTGTGTGTGTGAGAAACCATACAACAGATTGAATTGCTTTACTGTATACAGTGTGCAGAATTTCACTTAATTTAATAAACTGTTCAGATGAAGTTCTTTATTGTCTCTAACTGAATATACAATCATTTTTATAATTACTAATAATAATTGTTGTTAATTTGAACAATAAGGTCAGTGGGGAATTACCACTGCACAATGAAGCTCTATTACCAGTGTCACAATCTAAGTGTAAAATGAAATGAATAAAAAGTGATCTATTTTAGAGAAGATCTGCTGATGTTGCATTCAGTTGGAGCGTTACTGTATAACCAATCACACACTTGTTGTTAATACAGTGACCAATCACAGTGTTTGATTTACAGTGGAAACTGCAGGAGTTGTTGAATGCGTGCGCTCACTGTCTGAATCCTGCATCTGCATTTGTGAGATAATTGTGTAAATGTGAACTTGATAAATAAATACACTGGTTAGAAACATGGTATATAACATGAGGTGTCTGGTTCCTCTGAGGATTTCTTCATCTTACCATCTCACCCATCACACCAGAGTTTTTCCTTCACCACAGTCACCACTGATTCATTCATTAGGATCAAACTTATAAACTTTTACTTGTAATGAAGGGCAAATATATCCGTCAATAATTCAGCAACAGATCTCATTAGTGCTCTCTAGTGGTGAAAAGTAACAATAGCATGTTTCAAATGATCACTTGATTATAATGATTATGAATGTTATTAAAACACTTGTTTTGCTACTCGTGGTCAATATTTTAATTAGTTCTCTTATCTCAAATGTACGGTGGCCGAGAAGTGCAAAACCCATTAACCAATACAAACACAAAATAACAAATCCAGAAAACACAACGACAAGTCAGACAAACCGGAAAAGGTATGATCATTGGACGAGACACCTGTCATTTACCTGTATATCTTGACTGACAGGTGTCTTGTCCAATGATCTGTAAGTTTCCATTCGCAAACTATACCTACCTTTTCCGGTGTGTCTGACTTGTCGTTGTGTTTTTTGGATTTGTTAATTTGTTTTTTGGATTTGTTAGTGTTTTGCACTTCTCGGCCACCGTACAAATGTGAAGAAGTGCATTACAGTGGACAACATGCAGTCAAGCAAGTGTGTGTGTGTGTGTGTGTGTGTGTGTGTGTGTGTGTGTGTACTTTAAGGAAGAGGATAAAAAAATCTCTCCCTCTTCTGTGTAATGGACCCTGATCAATATTAAACTGATTACAGAGGACATTCAGGCTCATAGACCCTCCAGTACAGAACCAGAACCTTCAGTTTAGAACCTACATTAAATTCTACACAAAATCTTTGATATGAATTGTCCTGATTATAAGAACACACCCTCGTAATCTGTTCTCTGGCCAGCTTTTGAAGACACACTGCACTGCTGTTTCTCTACATGAAGGTTGAGAAACTCTAATGAAGTGTGTGTAGTATAATAAAGTGTGTGGTTTTTGTGCTGGTTATAATTTAATGATCTAAAACACTTGAATCAGAATCGTATCTGTGCAACTGGTGTTTCTGCCTGGCGGCTGGGAGAAGGTCACATGGTAAGACAAGATGTTTATCTGAATAAATCTGTCTAAATATAATGCCGTGATCTTTAACGGACACAGACGGACATTCGATCACATTCAGTGTGTTGATCAGGACTGAGTTTAGACGACTTTCCGGAATAACAGAGGGAATGATGTGACTTTGTTCATCCCTCTGTAATCACAGGAATAAAGATCTACAGATGAAGGTTCTCCAGAGAACCAACCAACAAGGACAAAATGTTGGTAACTGATGGTTAGGACTGTTCTTCATTCTGAAATGATCATCAGTGTAATGTTGCATGGTTCCTGTGTAAAGCGTGAAGGGTGGAACTTCTCATTCTCGAGGTGGAATTCAAAAGTTTGGAGATTCGCTCTGTTTACAAGAAAGTGCTTATTTATCTGTTTCCACATGATCAGCTTCAAAATAGTCTCCTTGCACAGCAGTACAGCGCTCCCAGTGTTCTTCTGGAACGGGTTCTGGACGTCTTCTTCTCGAAGCGGGTAAAGCATCTTCTGCGATTCGCACTGGATCTCCACAGCGGTGTGACAACGGCGAGCCGGATCTTCATCTTCAGTAATGAGGGTGAAGTCAGCAGGAGAGAATTCTGGTGAGTAGTGTGGGTGTGGTGTGTCTTCCTCCATCTCTCTATGTCTCTCTCACTCTGTCTGTCTGTGAGACAGTGACTCTTCGTAGGCCCATCGTCAGGGGAAACCCACCCCAGAAAAAAGGAAAAAAAATTGACTGAAACTTCTCATCGGCTGCAGAACTTGTACCGTTGTTGGGTTGAGGCCTGAGCTGCACACATTTAAGAAATCAATGAGAAAATAGTCCTGGAACAGTTACTCTGAGTTCTTCTCTATGAAATCCAGGTATGGGTGAAGGAACTTCAGCCGACAACTGGACATCAAAGCTCGCCGTGGAAGTCGACG
>NC_139588.1:25114752-25144752 GCF_946808225.1 Silurus aristotelis | reverse complement strand
GTGGCGACCCCTAATTGGAGCAGCCGAAAGAAGAAGAAGAAGATAATGAAGAAGGTTAATGTCTAATGCAAGAACAGAAAATTACTTTATATAAATAAATATTAATAATATTGTTCTTGGCCTATTGGTAGATATTTGTTTTTGAAATCATGGCCTTGTTTGATTTTGATCAGATGAATAGAAAACAATCTCCTGTAATGTTCAACACTGAAGTACGTGTCTCCATCATACATCCAGCACGATGCAGCAGCAGCGCAATGCAGGTGATGTTTTGTAGATCTCATGCACTTTAACCTGCACACGATCAGATCAGTTCCCTTTCAGGAACGTGAGCTGTGTGGAAACTGTGTGGGAACGCGCTCGAGTGTGTTCACGCTCTGAAATAATGTGTGTAATCAGTCACCAGCGGGGAGACGTCACGACCAGGAGTATAAAACAACTTAAATACATATGAAATATACAGTGTGTGTGTGTGTGTGTGTGTGTGTGTGTGTGTGTTTGTATATATTTATGTTTTTAACTTTTTTTAGGGCTTTTAAGTGGCGAAGAAGCAGAACCTTGTCTGACCTCAACCTCAACATGAAGGTGGGATTGTTTATCAGAGTTATAGCAGTGTTTGGTGGGAAGTAGGGATTACACACTTACTAAAAGCAACTCTTTTTGGTTTGAGGGTGAACGTGTTCTGAAGGTCTGAGATTGACGGAGACACTGCAGTTCAATTATAACAATTTTCTGATGCTGCATTTTGATTGTTCAGCATTGAGGATGTTTCATGAACACAACGTGGATAAAGCCCACCAGTGAAGCGTGTGCGGTGTGAGGACTCTGGTGCTTGGCTCATAATACTCATTTAACATATTAGTTTAAAGTAGTTACTGATTCAAGATCAAACTTTTTATTAGTCTCTTCTGTTTTCTGTTGATGAAAAGTTGTAGCTTTTCTTTTATTTAATAAAAGTTACTTTTAATAAACACAAAGGCTCAAATTTACTATTCCAATTAGATCACAGAATTAAAAGAACTTTACAGAGTGAAATGGTTTGCTGTGGTCACATCAGCAGCAGCATCAGTGTTCAGTCATTAACCTACTGAAATATAATGAACCTCATGAGAGATCAATAAAACAGCATGAAACACTTCAGTGTAATGTTACACACACCTCAGGAAACATTCAATCACTTATTTTCTTAGTTGTTTTGTTGGATGTAATGATTATAAGCTGAAGGTAGACTACATTTATATCCTATATACACATATATTACTACATTTATACATTTTGTAATGTAGTATTTCCCATTTTCAGCTGACATGCAGATGTTCCTTCAGCGCAGCGCACCAGATTGTGTACATTTCCTGTGAAGGTTATAGTAACTTGCTGCCTACACATCTGTCTCTGAAACACACACACACGCACGCACGCACGCACGCACGCACGCACGCACGCACGCACGCACACACACACACACACACACACACACACACACATTCATAGCTTTATTAGTATCTTTTATCTTTAGCATGTTCACATGTAATCCACACATTTCAGACATTACTGAACTAAAGAAGTTGGAGGGAGTCGTGTCTGTTTGGACCACAAGATTTCTACAGTTAAAACTCTTTAAAAACGTGTCGTCCAACAAATCAACACTTCCAGTGAGTTTCTGCTGAATCTGTAAAAACACAGGGGAAGTGGATTATTTGTGCCTGAAGCTGAAAGATGTAAAAACAGGAAAAACACCGTCAGTGAATTTACATTACATTTACATTTATGCCATTATGACGACTTATCCAGAGAGACTTACAACTGAGCAGGGGAGGGTTAAGGGCCTTGCTCAAGGGCCCGGCAGGAGCAGCTCGGTGGTGGTGGGATTTAAACCTGTGATCTTCCAATACAAAATCACTGAGCTCCCAATGTAACAGCAGACAGTGTGCTTTTAATCAACTGTGGAATATATCTGCTATTTCTCATCAGTTAAAATGATTGAGGCTCACTGGAGGTAACCCACCTGGAGATTGTGTTTGAGTAGAGCTGCAGGCAGAAGGGATGAACAGTGTCTATACAGAAAAAGAGGAAGGAAGGTATGTGATGAGCTGGAAATGTACAGTGTGGAGATCCATAAGTATTCTATTATAAAGCATTGACAGGATTTAAACCTGATATCAGCATACTTTTCAGTGATCATATCGAAAATTCTCAGTGATCTCAACACTAAATATTTTAGATCATGTCACAGTAATCTATTGATAATAAAGGGTTCATGGGCACTCAAATCAAAAATCATATATTTAAAAACAAATGATTCTTTAAAGTGGCAATGATTTAATAATTTATTTTCTTTAAAAGCCAAATAATTTTCCCCAAAATCTAAACCTCAACATTGTCAAGAATTGTTACTGTGCTGCATGAGGCATTTCAATTAGGCTTGAAAACAGATGCACCCTGATGAAGCAGTGAATGTTCTAGAAGAGGTTCATGCCCCATTGTGAATCAAGAGTGAGTCTCACCCCAGAACTGATACAAGCAATACAGTAAAAACCTACACATCAAACACTTTACTACACTACACTACACTACACTACACTACACTACACTTCACTACACTACACTACACTACACTACACTTCACTACACTACACTACACTACACTACACTACACTACACTTCACTACACTACACTACACTACACTACACTACACTACACTTCACTACACTACACTTCACTACACTACACTACACTACACTTCACTACACTACACTACACTACACTACACTACACTACACTTCACTACACTACACTACACTACACTACACTACACTACACTACACTTCACTACACTACACTACACTACACTACACTACACTACACTACACTACACTACACTTCACTACACTACACTTCACTACACTACACTACACTTCACCACACTTCACTACACTACACTACACTTCACTACACTACACTACACTTCACTACACTTCACTACACTTCACTACACTAAACTACACTTCACTACACTACACTTCACTACACTACACTACACTTCACTACACTACACTTCACTACACTACACTACACTTCACTACACTACACTTCACTACACTACACTTCACTTCACTTCACTACACTTCACTACACTACACTACACTACACTACACTTCACTACACTTCACTACACTACACTTCACTACACTACACTACACTTCACTACACTACACTACACTACACTACACTTCACTACACTACACTACACTTCACTACACTACACTTCACTACACTTCACTACACTACACTACACTTCACTACACTTCACTACACTTCACTACACTACACTTCACTACACTTCACTACACTACACTACACTACACTACACTTCACTACACTACACTACACTTCACTACACTACACTACACTTCACTACACTACACTACACTTCACTACACTTCACTACACTACACTACACTTCACTACACTACACTTCACTACACTACACTACACTTCACTACACTTCACTACACTACACTACACTACACTTCACTACACTTCACTACACTACACTTCACTACACTACACTACACTACACTTCACTACACTACACTACACTACACTACACTTCACTACACTACACTACACTACACTTCACTACACTACACTACACTACACTTCACTACACTACACTACACTTCACTACACTACACTACACTTCACTACACTTCACTACACTACACTACACTACACTTCACTACACTACACTACACTACACTACATTTCACTACACTACACTACACTACACTTCACTACACTACACTACACTACACTACACTACACTACACTACACTTCACTACACTACACTTCACTACACTACACTACACTTCACTACACTACACTTTACTACACTACACTACACTACACTTCACTACACTACACTACACTACACTACACTACACTTCACTACACTACACTACACTTCACTACACTTCACTACACTACACTACACTTCACTACACTACACTACACTACACTTCACTACACTACACTACACTACACTTCACTACACTACACTACACTTCACTACACTACACTACACTACACTACACTACACTACACTTCACTACACTACATTTCACTACACTACACTACACTACACTACACTACATTTCACTTTACTTCATTTCACTTCACTGGATTTTCACTTCACTACACTACACTACACTTCACTACACTTCACTACACAACACTACACTACACTACACTACACTACATTTCACTACACTACACTACACTACACTACACTACACTACACTACACTACATTTCACTTTACTTCATTTCACTTCACTGGATTTTCACTTCACTACACTTCACTACACTTCACTACACTACACTTCACTACACTACACTACACTTCACTACACTACACTTCACTACACTACACTACACTACACTTCACTACACTTCACTACACTACACTACACTACACTTCACTACACTACACTACACTACACTACATTTCACTACACTACACTACACTACACTACACTACACTTCACTACACTACACTACACTTCACTACACTACATTTCACTACACTACACTACACTACACTTCACTACACTACACTACACTACACTACACTACACTTCACTACACTACACTACACTACACTACATTTCACTACACGACACTACACTTCACTACACTACACTACACTACACTACACTACACTTCACTACACTACACTACACTACACTACACTTCACTACACTACACTACACTACACTACATTTCACTACACTACACTACACTACACTACACTACACTACACTACACTACATTTCACTTTACTTCATTTCACTTCACTGGATTTTCACTTCACTACACTACACTACACTTCACTACACTACACTACACTACACTACACTTCACTACACTTTACTACACTACACTACACTACACTACATTTCACTTTACTTCATTTCACTTCACTGGATTTTCACTTCACTACACTACACTACACTACACTACACTTCACTACACTACACTTCACTACACTACACTTCACTACACTTCACTACACTACACTACACTACACTACACTTCACTACACTACACTTCACTACACTACACTACACTACACTACACTTCACTACACTACACTACACTACACTACACTACACTACACTTCACTACACTACACTACACTTCACTACACTACACTACACTACACTTCACTACACTACACTTCACTACACTACACTACACTTCACTACACTACACTACACTACACTACACTACACTTCACTACACTACACTTTACTACACTACACTACACTACCCTTCACTACACTACACTACACTTCACTACACTACACTACACTACACTACACTTCACTACACTACACTTCACTACACTACACTACACTACACTACACTTCACTACACTACACTTCACTACACTACACTACACTACACTTCACTACACTACACTACACTACACTACACTTCACTACACTACACTTCACTACACTACACTTCACTACACTTCACTACACTACACTACACTACACTTCACTACACTACACTACACTACACTTCACTACACTACACTACACTACACTTCACTACACTACACTTCACTACACTACACTACACTACACTACACTTCACTACAGTACACTTCACTACACTACACTACACTACACTACACTACACTACACTTTACTACACTACACTACACTACACTTCACTACACTACACTTCACTACACTACACTACACTACACTTCACTACACTTCACTACACTACACTACACTACACTACACTTCACTACACTACACTTCACTACACTACACTACACTTCACTACACTACACTACACTTCACTACACTACACTACACTACACTTCACTACACTACACTTCACTACACTTCACTACACTTCACTACACTACACTACACTTCACTACACTTCACTACACTACACTACACTACACTTCACTACACTTCACTACACTACACTACACTTCACTACACTACACTACACTACACTTCACTACACTACACTACACTACACTTCACTACACTTCACTACACTACACTACACTACACTTCACTACACTACGCTACACTTCACTACACTACACTACACTACACTACACTACACTTCACTACACTTCACTACACTACACTTCACTACACTACACTACACTACACTACACTACACTACACTTCACTACACTACACTACACTACACTACATTTCACTTTACTTCATTTCACTTCACTGGATTTTCACTTCACTACACTACACTTCACTACACTTCACTACACAACACTACACTACACTACACTTCACTACACTACACTACACTACACTACACTTCACTACACTTTACCACACTACACTACACTACACTACATTTCACTTTACTTCATTTCACTTCACTGGATTTTCACTTCACTACACTACACTACACTACACTACACTACACTTCACTACACTACACTACACTACACTACACTTCACTACACTACACTACACTACACTTCACTACACTACACTACACTACACTTCACTACACTACACTACACTACACTTCACTACACTTCACTACACTACACTACACTACACTACACTTCACTACACTACACTTCACTACACTACACTACACTACACTACACTTCACTACACTACACTACACTACACTACACTTCACTACACTTCACTACACTACACTACACTACACTACACTACACTACACTTCACTACACTACACTTCACTACACTACACTTCACTACACTTCACTACACTACACTACACTACACTTCACTACACTACACTACACTACACTACACTTCACTACACTACACTTCACTACACTTCACTACACTACACTACACTACACTACACTTCACTACACTTCACTACACTACACTACACTACACTTCACTACACTACACTACACTACACTACACTTCACTACACTACACTACACTTCACTACACTACACTACACTTCACTACACTACACTACACTACACTACACTTCACTACACTACACTTCACTACACTTCACTACACTACACTACACTACACTACACTACACTTCACTACACTACACTTCACTACACTACACTTCACTACACTTTACTACACTACACTACACTACACTACACTTCACTACACTACACTACACTACACTACACTTCACTACACTACACTACACTTCACTACACTACACTACACTACACTACACTTCACTACACTACACTACACTACACTACACTTCACTACACTACACTACACTACACTACACCACACTTCACTACACTACACTACACTACACTACACTACACTACACTTCACTACACTACACTACACTACACTACACTACACTTCACTACACTACACTACACTACACTACACTACACTACACTTCACTACACTACACTACACTACACTACACTTCACTACACTACACTTCACTACACTTCACTACACTACACTACACTACACTACACTTCACTACACTTCACTACACTACACTTCACTACACTTTACTACACTACACTACACTACACTACACTTCACTACACTACACTACACTACACTACACTTCACTACACTTCACTACACTACACTACACTACACTACACTACACTTCACTACACTACACTACACTACACTACACTACACTACACTACACTTCACTACACTACACTACACTACACTACACTTCACTACACTACACTACACTTCACTACACTACACTACACTACACTACACTACACTACACTACACTTCACTACACTACACTACACTACACTACACTTCACTACACTACACTACACTACACTTCACTACACTACACTACACTACACTTCACTACACTTCACTACACTACACTACACTTCACTACACTACACTACACTACACTACACTACACTTCACTACACTACACTTCACTACACTACACTACACTACACTACACTACACTACACTTCACTACACTTCACTACACTACACTTCACTACACTACACTACACTACACTACACTACACTACACTACACTACACTTCACTACACTACACTACACTACACTTCACTACACTACACTACACTACACTACACTACACTACACTTCACTACACTTCACTACACTACACTTCACTACACTACACTACACTACACTTCACTACACTTCACTACACTACACTACACTACACTTCACTACACTACACTTCACTACACTTCACTACACTACACTACACTACACTACACTTCACTACACTACACTACACTACACTACACTACACTTCACTACACTTCACTACACTACACTACACTACACTACACTACACTTCACTACACTACACTTCACTACACTACACTTCACTACACTTCACTACACTACACTACACTACACTTCACTACACTTCACTACACTACACTACACTACACTACACTTCACTACACTACACTTCACTACACTTCACTACACTACACTACACTACACTACACTTCACTACACTTCACTACACTACACTACACTACACTTCACTACACTACACTACACTACACTACACTTCACTACACTACACTACACTTCACTACACTACACTACACTTCACTACACTACACTACACTACACTTCACTACACTACACTTCACTACACTTCACTACACTACACTACACTACACTACACTACACTTCACTACACTACACTTCACTACACTACACTTCACTACACTTTACTACACTACACTACACTACACTACACTTCACTACACTACACTACACTACACTACACTTCACTACACTACACTACACTTCACTACACTACACTACACTACACTACACTACACTTCACTACACTACACTACACTACACTACACTTCACTACACTACACTACACTACACTACACCACACTTCACTACACTACACTACACTACACTACACTACACTACACTTCACTACACTACACTACACTACACTACACTACACTACACTTCACTACACTACACTACACTACACTACACTACACTACACTTCACTACACTACACTACACTACACTTCACTACACTACACTTCACTACACTTCACTACACTACACTACACTACACTACACTTCACTACACTTCACTACACTACACTTCACTACACTTTACTACACTACACTACACTACACTACACTTCACTACACTACACTACACTACACTACACTTCACTACACTTCACTACACTACACTACACTACACTTCACTACACTACACTACACTACACTACACTACACTTCACTACACTACACTACACTACACTACACTACACTTCACTACACTACACTACACTACACTACACTTCACTACACTACACTACACTACACTACACTACACTACACTACACTACACTTCACTACACTACACTACACTACACTACACTACACTACACTTCACTACACTTCACTACACTACACTACACTACACTACACTACACTACACTTCACTACACTACACTACACTACACTACACTACACTACACTACACTTCACTACACTACACTACACTACACTACACTACACTACACTTCACTACACTACACTACACTTCACTACACTTCACTACACTACACTACACTTCACTACACTACACTTCACTACACTACACTACACTTCACTACACTTCACTACACTACACTACACTACACTTCACTACACTTCACTACACTACACTTCACTACACTACACTACACTACACTTCACTACACTACACTACACTACACTACACTTCACTACACTACACTACACTACACTTCACTACACTACACTACACTACACTTCACTACACTACACTACACTTCACTACACTACACTACACTTCACTACACTTCACTACACTACACTACACTACACTTCACTACACTACACTACACTACACTACATTTCACTACACTACACTACACTACACTTCACTACACTACACTACACTACACTACACTACACTACACTACACTTCACTACACTACACTTCACTACACTACACTACACTTCACTACACTACACTTTACTACACTACACTACACTACACTTCACTACACTACACTACACTACACTACACTACACTACACTTCACTACACTACACTACACTTCACTACACTTCACTACACTACACTACACTTCACTACACTACACTACACTACACTTCACTACACTACACTACACTACACTTCACTACACTACACTACACTTCACTACACTACACTACACTACACTACACTACACTACACTTCACTACACTACATTTCACTACACTACACTACACTACACTACACTACATTTCACTTTACTTCATTTCACTTCACTGGATTTTCACTTCACTACACTACACTACACTTCACTACACTTCACTACACAACACTACACTACACTACACTACACTACATTTCACTACACTACACTACACTACACTACACTACACTACACTACACTACATTTCACTTTACTTCATTTCACTTCACTGGATTTTCACTTCACTACACTTCACTACACTTCACTACACTACACTTCACTACACTACACTACACTTCACTACACTACACTTCACTACACTACACTACACTACACTTCACTACACTTCACTACACTACACTACACTACACTTCACTACACTACACTACACTACACTACATTTCACTACACTACACTACACTACACTACACTACACTACACTACACTTCACTACACTACACTACACTTCACTACACTACATTTCACTACACTACACTACACTACACTTCACTACACTACACTACACTACACTACACTACACTTCACTACACTACACTACACTACACTACATTTCACTACACGACACTACACTTCACTACACTACACTACACTACACTACACTACACTTCACTACACTACACTACACTACACTACACTTCACTACACTACACTACACTACACTACATTTCACTACACTACACTACACTACACTACACTACACTACACTACACTACATTTCACTTTACTTCATTTCACTTCACTGGATTTTCACTTCACTACACTACACTACACTTCACTACACTACACTACACTACACTACACTTCACTACACTTTACTACACTACACTACACTACACTACATTTCACTTTACTTCATTTCACTTCACTGGATTTTCACTTCACTACACTACACTACACTACACTACACTTCACTACACTACACTTCACTACACTACACTTCACTACACTTCACTACACTACACTACACTACACTACACTTCACTACACTACACTTCACTACACTACACTACACTACACTACACTTCACTACACTACACTACACTACACTACACTACACTACACTTCACTACACTACACTACACTTCACTACACTACACTACACTACACTTCACTACACTACACTTCACTACACTACACTACACTTCACTACACTACACTACACTACACTACACTACACTTCACTACACTACACTTTACTACACTACACTACACTACCCTTCACTACACTACACTACACTTCACTACACTACACTACACTACACTACACTTCACTACACTACACTTCACTACACTACACTACACTACACTACACTTCACTACACTACACTTCACTACACTACACTACACTACACTTCACTACACTACACTACACTACACTACACTTCACTACACTACACTTCACTACACTACACTTCACTACACTTCACTACACTACACTACACTACACTTCACTACACTACACTACACTACACTTCACTACACTACACTACACTACACTTCACTACACTACACTTCACTACACTACACTACACTACACTACACTTCACTACAGTACACTTCACTACACTACACTACACTACACTACACTACACTACACTTTACTACACTACACTACACTACACTTCACTACACTACACTTCACTACACTACACTACACTACACTTCACTACACTTCACTACACTACACTACACTACACTACACTTCACTACACTACACTTCACTACACTACACTACACTTCACTACACTACACTACACTTCACTACACTACACTACACTACACTTCACTACACTACACTTCACTACACTTCACTACACTTCACTACACTACACTACACTTCACTACACTTCACTACACTACACTACACTACACTTCACTACACTTCACTACACTACACTACACTTCACTACACTACACTACACTACACTTCACTACACTACACTACACTACACTTCACTACACTTCACTACACTACACTACACTACACTTCACTACACTACGCTACACTTCACTACACTACACTACACTACACTACACTACACTTCACTACACTTCACTACACTACACTTCACTACACTACACTACACTACACTACACTACACTACACTTCACTACACTACACTACACTACACTACATTTCACTTTACTTCATTTCACTTCACTGGATTTTCACTTCACTACACTACACTTCACTACACTTCACTACACAACACTACACTACACTACACTTCACTACACTACACTACACTACACTACACTTCACTACACTTTACCACACTACACTACACTACACTACATTTCACTTTACTTCATTTCACTTCACTGGATTTTCACTTCACTACACTACACTACACTACACTACACTACACTTCACTACACTACACTACACTACACTACACTTCACTACACTACACTACACTACACTTCACTACACTACACTACACTACACTTCACTACACTACACTACACTACACTTCACTACACTTCACTACACTACACTACACTACACTTCACTACACTACACTTCACTACACTACACTACACTACACTACACTACACTTCACTACACTACACTACACTACACTACACTTCACTACACTTCACTACACTACACTACACTACACTACACTACACTACACTTCACTACACTACACTTCACTACACTACACTTCACTACACTTCACTACACTACACTACACTACACTTCACTACACTTCACTACACTACACTACACTACACTACACTTCACTACACTTCACTACACTACACTACACTACACTACACTTCACTACACTTCACTACACTACACTACACTACACTTCACTACACTACACTACACTACACTACACTTCACTACACTACACTACACTTCACTACACTACACTACACTTCACTACACTACACTACACTACACTACACTTCACTACACTACACTTCACTACACTTCACTACACTACACTACACTACACTACACTACACTTCACTACACTACACTTCACTACACTACACTTCACTACACTTTACTACACTACACTACACTACACTACACTTCACTACACTACACTACACTACACTACACTTCACTACACTACACTACACTTCACTACACTACACTACACTACACTACACTTCACTACACTACACTACACTACACTACACTTCACTACACTACACTACACTACACTACACCACACTTCACTACACTACACTACACTACACTACACTACACTACACTTCACTACACTACACTACACTACACTACACTACACTACACTTCACTACACTACACTACACTACACTACACTACACTACACTTCACTACACTACACTACACTACACTACACTTCACTACACTACACTTCACTACACTTCACTACACTACACTACACTACACTACACTTCACTACACTTCACTACACTACACTTCACTACACTTTACTACACTACACTACACTACACTACACTTCACTACACTACACTACACTACACTACACTTCACTACACTTCACTACACTACACTACACTACACTACACTTCACTACACTACACTACACTACACTACACTACACTACACTACACTTCACTACACTACACTACACTACACTACACTTCACTACACTACACTACACTTCACTACACTACACTACACTACACTACACTACACTACACTTCACTACACTACACTACACTACACTACACTACACTTCACTACACTACACTACACTACACTTCACTACACTACACTACACTACACTACACTACACTACACTTCACTACACTTCACTACACTACACTACACTTCACTACACTACACTACACTACACTACACTACACTTCACTACACTACACTTCACTACACTACACTACACTACACTACACTACACTACACTTCACTACACTTCACTACACTACACTTCACTACACTACACTACACTACACTACACTACACTACACTACACTTCACTACACTACACTACACTACACTTCACTACACTACACTACACTACACTACACTACACTACACTTCACTACACTTCACTACACTACACTTCACTACACTACACTACACTACACTTCACTACACTTCACTACACTACACTACACTTCACTACACTACACTTCACTACACTTCACTACACTACACTACACTACACTACACTTCACTACACTACACTACACTACACTACACTACACTTCACTACACTTCACTACACTACACTACACTACACTACACTACACTTCACTACACTACACTTCACTACACTACACTTCACTACACTTCACTACACTACACTACACTACACTACACTTCACTACACTTCACTACACTACACTACACTACACTACACTTCACTACACTACACTTCACTACACTTCACTACACTACACTACACTACACTACACTTCACTACACTTCACTACACTACACTACACTACACTTCACTACACTACACTACACTACACTACACTTCACTACACTACACTACACTTCACTACACTACACTACACTTCACTACACTACACTACACTACACTTCACTACACTACACTTCACTACACTTCACTACACTACACTACACTACACTACACTACACTTCACTACACTACACTTCACTACACTACACTTCACTACACTTTACTACACTACACTACACTACACTACACTTCACTACACTACACTACACTACACTACACTTCACTACACTACACTACACTTCACTACACTACACTACACTACACTACACTACACTTCACTACACTACACTACACTACACTACACTTCACTACACTACACTACACTACACTACACCACACTTCACTACACTACACTACACTACACTACACTACACTACACTTCACTACACTACACTACACTACACTACACTACACTACACTTCACTACACTACACTACACTACACTACACTACACTACACTTCACTACACTACACTACACTACACTTCACTACACTACACTTCACTACACTTCACTACACTACACTACACTACACTACACTTCACTACACTTCACTACACTACACTTCACTACACTTTACTACACTACACTACACTACACTACACTTCACTACACTACACTACACTACACTACACTTCACTACACTTCACTACACTACACTACACTACACTACACTACACTTCACTACACTACACTACACTACACTACACTACACTTCACTACACTACACTACACTACACTACACTACACTACACTTCACTACACTACACTACACTACACTACACTTCACTACACTACACTACACTACACTACACTACACTACACTACACTTCACTACACTACACTACACTACACTTCACTACACTACACTACACTACACTACACTACACTACACTTCACTACACTTCACTACACTACACTACACTACACTACACTACACTTCACTACACTACACTACACTACACTACACTACACTACATTTCACTTTACTTCATTTCACTTCACTGGATTTTCACTTCAAGTTTACAGAAACTCCTTAACCTTTTAAGCACAATTAGTTCTGAACTGTGAGAACATTCCAATAAAAAGTCTTGCTCATATCTGCGTATGTTTTGCTGTTTTGATTCGACTGTTTTAACGTGACAGAAGACTCCTGCTGGCACGCAGCAGTAACAACATTCTAGGGAAGATGAAATATGGGACAAATGATTTTTCATAAGAAGTTGAAATATTTAAAATACCGGAAAAACCAGAAGAACAGAGACTCACGTGAAAGAATAGATTTACACACTGGCCTTTCACCATAATCAATAAATCATATTATGGCACGATATATGGAAATTAACACAACCATCTTTTGTGCTGCAACATATTACCAATTAAAATAATGATTTATTAATTTTTAGTTAAAAATAAATGTCACCAACATTTTTGTGGGTCACACACAGACACACACACACACACACACACACACACACACACACACAGACACACACACACACACACACACACACACACACACACACACACACACACACACACACACACACAGAGCGCAGAGACAATGAGTGTCGACATTCTTTAAAAACAGTAGCAGATACGAGCTGCTGAGGAATCAGTGCTTCTGTGTGAAACACTTTAAACATCTAACGTGACTTTGTTAAACGTTACTTTGTTCTAGTTCTTGGGTCAACAGTGCAAAGTAATGGAGAGTGTGTTAGAGAAGTGAAGAAAAGAGTGCAGGCAGGGTGGAGTGGGTGGAGAAGAGTGATAGCAGGAGTGATTTGTGATAGAAGAGTATCTGTGAGAGTGAAAGGGAAAGTTTATAGGACTGTGGTGAGACCTGAGATGTTGTATGGATTAGAGACAGTGGCATTGAGTAAAAGACAGGAGGTGGAGCTGGAGGTAGCAGAGCTGAAGATGTTGAGATGTTTGTTGGGAGTGACGAGGATGGACAGGATTAGAAATGAGTTTATTAGAGGGACGGCGCGTGTAGGACATTTTGGAGACAAGGTGAGGGAGGTGAGATTGAGATGGTTTGGACATGTGCAGAGGAGGGACATGGGCTATATCAGTAGGAGAATGCTGAGGATGGAGCCACCAGGAAGGAGGAAAAGAGGAAGACCAAGGAGGAGGTTTATGGATGTGGTGAGAGAAGACATGCAGGTAGTTGGTGTGAAAGAGGCAGATGTAAAGGACAGGGGGTATGGAGACGGATGATCTGCTGTGGAGAGACCTAATGGGAGCAGCCGAAAGAAGAAGAAGAAGAAGAAGAAGAGTTCTTGTTATGGCACTTTTTTGCTAACAAAGAAGTATTTATTAATTGTTTTATTTATTCAGGATATATTTTTATTATTGTTTAAATTATTCTTATGAATAAAAGGTTCTTTATGAGAAGGTGATTTATGGTGCTGTCTCACTGGTGATGTTTAATCAGTGGCAGAAAATGACATCATCATTAATCACAGTAGATTTTGGTGTAATATCTCCCACGATAAACAGTAGATGTTCCCAGATCTCCTCACACAAAGCTTCATCAGGTAATGTGCTTTCTGCGTTATGTTAACGTGTTTGTGGATGAAGTCTGAGTAGGCAGCAGATGGATGATCATGGTGAATCGTGTTTCTTCAGAACATTTGCAGGATTCCAGATTTTTCCTCACTGAACTTTGAATTGAGTTTTTTTTGCTTCCTTTTCTAATCAGTTTGCTGAAAGTCGGCAGTTTGGATGTCAAGCTTCTTCCAGTAGAAGTGTTCAGTGTTATCTACTGGAGTTTTGTGATATTCCACCAACACTATTCAGATCTCTGTTCAGTGGAACTTTGTGAGCAACTTGCTGGTTTGCTTCAGTCTTTCTGCATTTCTCCAAAAACCTGGAAGTCTGAACACAAAGATTAGAATTTTTGTCTGGTATTCTGTGGACCACCGTCTGATCTCCACTGTCTGATCTTCACATCAGGTACACCATCTCAGGCAAACAGTGAGATCATTGCAGTGATTACACTTCCTGTCATAATGTCCTTCAGCTTTGTAACTTCTGGAAACTTGGAGAACTCACATCAGCGTCACAACAAACACATGAGTTCTGACTGTTGCTTCTGCTAATGTATGAGGTTTTAGCGGTTGTTTTGTGTTACTGCTGCATGCTGCACACTGAGGTGGCACTTTCTCAGACTTTCCTGGCTGATAAATGATCTTTCACTCCTTCCTCACATTTCACTGCACCCTGACATGCTCATGAATTTCATTCTGCTCAGAATGATGAGTTTGGATGCTTTGAACACGAACCTGGATGTGGAACTGATCTTGGTTTTGATCTTGGTTTTGGTCCTTCTGCTGTAAGTCCATGACCAAGAAACCTGATATGTGATGTTCTGATCAGATATTTCTTCAGCTTGAGGTTATACTCTCTTGCCCTTCAGCAGTTTTCCAGTCTGGCATCATGCTCATGTCATGTCTCACCCCAAACCAGATACCGTCCAGATCTTCAATCATCTGTGCTCCAGCTCTATGGAATAATTCTGATGCTGCTGAAGAGTTACATCTATAGGCGTGTTGAATAAACACAACTTGGAGCTTTTATTTTTGAAACTGATCTGCCAGAACCTGGATGGCATCAAGCAGAGAGCCCACTTTAGCATTTGGCATCTTTACCACAACTTCTTCTAGCATGAGTAGCATGTGGGGTGTGGTGTTGAGTTGCCTTGTGTGCTGAGGCAGATGAGAAGTTTGGGAGGTGGAGCTCAGTGGTTAAGGTGTTAACCTTTTAATCAGAGGGTCACAAGTTCAAATCCCACCACCACAGAGCGGCCACTGCTGGGCCCATGAGCAAGGCCCTTAACCCTCCCCTGCTCAGTTGTAAGTTGCTCTGGATAAGGGCATCTGCCAAATGCATGTTTGTCTAAATGTAAATGTTTGTCTGGCTTGACAGTCGTCACTACGCTACGCACCCAATCAGCTGGCTCTGTTTGTCTTTCTCTGATATTTATGTCTTCCATCCTGTACCGTTCTTCTAAAATTCTTTCTTTCAGTACAACAGGAACTTTTCATGGAGCATGGACAACAGGCTTCACTGGTAAAACTTGAATGTGGTGATCTCCTAACATGCCTCCAAGACCACTGAACAGATGTTTTAATGTTCGACATCTGGATCTCAACAATCTGGAGTTTTTGACCTTCGTACTCACTGATGAGCTGTTTCTGTCCCAGTGTCGACATCTGGTGTCCGGAGTATGTAAATAACTCTCAGATGGATTTATGCAGCTTCTCCATTACGCTCTGTTGTGTTTCTTATCATCAATTTCAAAAATGTTGCAATCTCTAATTACCTCCTCACCGGTGATGTGCAGAAATGTGGAACATTTCAGGTTTCAGTCAGATTTCCATGTAATCACAGGTTCAGTGGCGGCTGTAACGCTGACATTCTTCTCTTAATGCAGATACAACTTCTCACATCAAGGATTTGCACAATTTATACAATAAATCAAACAAGACACCCATTAAATTCATTAAATTTGTATTTGTATTTTGCTTTTAACAAAGGACATTTTCTCAAAACAGCTTTAAGACAATATTTTAAATATAATTTGAAATAATAAATGAAGATGTTCTTTATAAGTGTAAGTTTGTCCCTGATGAACAAGTCGGTGGAGACTGTGGTGAAGGAAAAACTCCCAGAGATGCAGAAGGAAGAAACCTTGAGAGGAACCAGACTCAAGAGGGAACCTCATCCTCATCTGGGTTTCACTGAAAGTCCATTTATTACAGATTAACGATGTTGAGGTGCAGTGATGGAGATCAGAGCAAACTGTAGTCCTGAGTCAGTGTAGCAGACTGTTGATATTAACTACAGTCCTGTTAGATTTTTATCATGCCCAAAACGAAACTTAATTCATGGAGAGATTTTCCATACGACCTGTGATGCTCCGTAGTGCTTTTCTGAGTTCAGGGAAGAAGAAATACACAGCACACAGAATGTAGCAATGTTTCCTCTCTTCAGTTTATTGCAGGTGGCAGACACGTATTTATACACAGGATGATACAGTCCATGCACACACACACACACACACACACACACGAACACGCACACACATATTGGGGAGAAAGCTGACCTAAAGTGTTTCCTGTTTAGACAAGAGGACATACCAGCCCAGATAAAACTCTCTGTTTACCTTACAGACTAACATCGTAAATATCCTATAGACACTGAACGGACAAGGAATGTGTGTGAGATAGTGTGAAAACAGTTTTAACACTAACAAGTCCAAATCCTCAAAGCTCCTGATCTTACTCCAGAAATGTTTATTACTCTCACCGCTTTCACACTTCTTTATTAACACTTTCATTAGCAGAAACTAGTTTAGATGTTCTGAAGACTAGAGAGGAAGCATTCAGGTGGAGCAGAGAAGGTTAGAACATGAAATAATATAGCTAGGATGGTGTGTAAGATCCCAGTGTAGGTCCAGGTGAAAGCTACATCCTAATTTGAGCTGATTAGTAGCAATTACTAGCATAAACTGATCTCAGTAGCCAGTATATATAATTAGGGATTCGTTATCTAGTAGCAGTGAGATCAAATCAAACCTTTTACATTTTATCTACTGAACTCAACCTCTCTGAGCATCATGAAGGTAGCACTGAGGTCAGGCATTGTCCAGGAGACAGCAATCAGGTGTCAGAGTGTGATCTTCACCACACAGGAGTATGGAAGTGTGCCATGACTCCATCACAGGACATTACTTGAGGTCTTAATGCTCACCAGGCTGGAAACATTTACAACCATTTCTGAGGAGCTTCACTTCCACCAGTCCACTGTAAGGCAGAAGATCTGATGATATATCTGGTCACACTTCAGAAGATGTTCAGGTAGAGGGTAGAGGGTTCACACATTGCTGACTATCTACAGCTGGTTCCCCCCAGCGCTGGTGTAAGAGAAGAGAAGTCAAATACAACTATATTATATTTTAATACCTGGTGTTTTTTTCCCTGTCAAATGATAAGAAAATTTCTGAATAGATTTTGATTGTAGGAATCTGCTGATGCAGCAAAAAAAAAAAAAGTGCTGCTGAGTTAGCATTTAGGATTGGAAAGGTAAGCATATTGTTGAGAGGAATTAAACGTGGTCACGTCAGACTGAGAGCTGAAACGTCTATTATAAATAAAAAAACATGAACTTCTTCATCTACTGCTGGATCCGTAACGTTATGAGGAACAGCTACCCTCACTGTTTATCTCGTCTACTGCTACACAATAAACCCTGTGACTGTAAAGCTGTCTGAATTCAATAAACAAACAAACACAATGTGCTCAGCAAATATACAACTTCCTCCTCCCTCTAAAACTCTATAATGAAGTGTATGTGCTTTATGATTGGCTGGTGTTTTTTAGAGAACCAATCAGGAACCTGAGGAAATAATCTCCGCCCCTGATTTACATTGAAACCGTTCTAATATAATAATCCAGGAGAAGTGTAGATCCTATAGCAGTGACGTTCTGGTTTTCCTGAGGAGAAATCTGCTGAGTAATAGATTGGACATGGAGGTGTTTATGGGCAGCTGGAAGCTGGTCAGCAGCGAGAACTTCGATCAGTACATGGACGCTATCTGTACGTTCTCATATCCTGAATTTTCAATTTAGAAAAACACTTGGATGGAAGGATGAATTCTGAGAGATCTTGTGTATGTATTGTTTTTTCTCCACAGGTCTTACAGGAGCAATGAAACGCTACGGCAGTAACATGACCACGGTGGTGATCTTTACACAAGATGGAGAGAATATTGTCATCAAAACCAAAATGTATGAAGACACCAACAGGAGTTACTCCATCTCCTTTAAACTGGGAGAGGAGTTCAACGAAAACACCATCGACTTCAGAGAGTGCAGAGTAAGAACATCTCACACACACACACACACACACACACACACACACACACACACACACACACACACACACACACACACACACACTTAACAGATTGTATTTGCTACATAACAGTAGTTTGGCTGATTTTCCCAGTGTCTCACTGAGAGAACCAGAGACCTAAACACTTCTAGGGAATTGTATTTATGGAGTTTTATGTTGAAATAATGATATTTATTAATAAAAATATGGTTTACACACACACACACACACACACACACACACACACACACACACACACACACACACACACACACACACACACACACAATGTTTTGTATTGAATTGGTGAACGTTCCTGACTCTGAGGAATCATATACAATATTCAACACTCTTCATTTATCAGATCATATTTACCCCACGACCGATTCCAGACCTGTGATCTAAAACTCAGCATTCCATACATTCACATGAATCTTCACTCACAGATGTGAATAAACTGATATCTGCACCAGCTTTAGAAAACTATAACTCCATTCACCATCAGTCCTCCATCAGTCCTCCATCAGTCCTGCTTAATGCACTGTGAGCTCTTTCTCCTGAACTCACCCTGCTGAATCTGTGTGTAGACCGTGATGAACCTGCAGGATGGAAAACTGGTGCAGCTGCAGAAGTGGGATGGTGAGGAAGCCACGATCATCCGCCAGGTCCAGGACGAGAAGATGATTTCTGTAAGAGTCTTTAAACATTTATTACATCATTTTCTTTTCTTTATAAGTTTGTTTTAAATGAACAATTGTTGATTGTATTTTATAGACGTTTATGATCAGGGATGTGGTGTGTGTGCGCATCTATGAGAAGATCTAAATACCTGCTGTGGTGAAGAATGGAAGATGATGGAGACATGGAGATGTTTACTTATGCACATGATTTAAAATCTGGGCTGGAGAGACTTTTTTAAACATATGTGTAAACTGAATAAAGAGTTGAAGGGAATAAGACATGAGTGTGTGGTAGTGTTTTATCTTTAACATCGATTCACTCCAACACATCTTTTGTGACTCTGGATTTGGCATTTGAGATAAACCTTTCACAGCTGTAGGGGTAGTGAGGCTTGTGCAGAAGACGTTTTATTTGTCCTAAATAATTCTCAAAAGGAAATGCTACACATTATCCAAAGGTCTAAAGAGACGATGCTCTTCAGCCAGTCGTGAGTGAGTCGGCTGGTGTATCTTGTAGACTATTTCATGTCTACCACACAGCTGTCCAAAGCAGCATAGAAAAGAGACAAGCAATTCAGGAGCACAAGTGAGACAGAGAAGGTAGAAGCTCAAAATCACAAACTCTTAAAAGAAACTCTCTTGTTGGAGCTTCTGAATTAGTATCCGATTCGAAGTCTGGTGTGTCAGTGGTGTCATTATCAACATCATGCACAGTGGGTGCAGAACCTCATCAGACACTGGACCAGGGAACTCCTCTGTGACTGAATCATTACAGTCTAAACCAGCTGACTCTGAAACCTTGTGGTACTCAACATAAACTTTTACTGCTCCAACACTGTTTTACTCTGTTACACAACTTTGTTTACTGATGGCTTCATTAAATTGTAGTATTTCTGCCTCTGTAGACGTTTTTATTGGTTTAAATTCACGCCTCCTTGACCACCCTGAAGTCATTATTGCTACAAGTCAAGTGGTGCAACAGTTCAGGTTTTTAGAGATTTATTGTATGTCAAACGTTACCTCGTTCTTTTGGGTTCTCTAAAAAAGCATGATATCTAAATCCAAGTCAATTTAAAGAGTTAGACTTCGAAGGACTTCAGTATGGGACAGTTTGTAAATTATATGGCAAATTTTTCCAAGAAACCTAATCTCTTTAAATAGAGGTAGAACACACAAGGCCAAAAAGAGACCAGCACCATCTTACCTCAGAGACCTCATCACATCTTGCACTGCACCACGCTGTCTGAGATCCTCCAGCACTGCTCTACTGGTACCACCTTCTCTCAGAATTAGAGGTAAGTATACTTCAAGGCTCTTTTCTGTTCTGGCACCGAGGTGGTGGAATGAACTTCCCCTAGATCAGGGGTTTTCAACCGGTGGTCCGTGGCCCCCTGGTGGTCCGCGGCGGCATTGCATGTGGTCCGTGACAGCCTACAAAATTTCACTATTAAATTCACTTTTTTTCCATAATTTATTTTTACAAACATTTCCAGAATATTTGCACATTAGTGGGAAAACTGAATTTAATGAAAATATCTAAAATATTCAAACTGACACAGGATAGGCTAGCTTTGCACTTATCAGTCCTATGCTTTGCTAACGTTGTGTTTTGCGTCATATACGTACACATTCATCTTGCGCGTGAAATAGACCAGCATCAGGGCAAGGCTAGAACCAGAGAATTATATGAGGCTGTCACTATGTACCACTAAATCACCACGAATAGACAGACTGTGTGGAAGTCACCACGCCCAGAAATCCCACTAACAGGTAAGGAGTACCCCCCCACACACACACACAATAGTGGGCCGCGGATTACTTGTTAGTCAGAATGGTGGTCCCTGGCACAGAACCAGTTGAAAACCCCTGCCCTAGATGTCTGAACAGCGCAGTCCCTGATTATCTTCAAGCGACGACTGAAGACCTTCATCTTCCTGAGATACTTAAATTAACACTTCCAAGTTTGTAGAATTCAAGAGATATATTTATATTAAGTGTGTAATCTGGTGTAGATTTATTCATTACTAGAGACACTTTTGTACGTCGCTCTGAATAAGGGCGTCTGCTAAATGCTGTAAATGTAAATGTAAATATCACATAAAAATGTTTTAGATTTGAAGTTTTATGATGAACAGTTAAATACAATAAACTAAAAAACCTTTGGAGAAATGTAAAGAGTAACAGAAACACAGGCTTTATAAAGTTTAATGTTTATGCTCATGGGCATCTGGAGAATGTTGTTGGAAATTTGTTTGTCAGAATCTAAAAATAAAATCATGATGCACTTTATTATGATTTAATAAAATATTTATACAAACATAAAGCAGTTAAGGAGTTTCAACAAACATGTTTTTCTCTTAACGAGACTCAAATACACACCTGTATGTGAAACTGATGTACATTCATGAATTCCTCCTTTTCTTTTCTAGGATCCAAGAAAAAAGACAAAAATAAAGATGGAGGGATTGAAGGAAGATGTATTTATAAATTATTACTTCAAGTCCTTTGATTGTATAAGCACATAACCTGTGTGCACTTAAGAGATCTGTCTATAGCTTTGATTAAATATTATATTCTTTATAAATATTAATAAAGTGATTCAAATATGTGACATTTATGTTCATTTAAACTCAAGATTTAAAATTAAACATTGAAATGTAAAACATTTGAAATTGGGCAGAATTGATGTTGCCTCTTGTGCACAGTTATGATGTAATGTATGCTCTTGAGCTTAAGATGACTAATTTAAGGAGACACA
The DNA here is from genome assembly GCF_946808225.1 of Silurus aristotelis. Lineage (NCBI taxonomy): Eukaryota > Metazoa > Chordata > Actinopteri > Siluriformes > Siluridae > Silurus > Silurus aristotelis. The sequence goes on along the minus strand of NC_139588.1, from coordinate 25,119,636 downwards.
ATTAAGAAAATTTGAATTACGCATGATCCCATAATCATCAACTACAAATAAATATTAGCTCAATGTCGGCATCATCGCCCCCATTTTGGCGGCTCGCTTTCTTCAGAATTTCAATGTTAATTCAACACACATTAAAACTTTGACATTTTCAGGTGCACTTTTTAAGTGTGTAGGAAAATATATAGTTTATTCAAAAACTTTTTTTTAATCACGTGTATTTCATTACAGCCATAACAATACAATTCAAACACAAGCTTGTAAAACAAAGGAGTCGACAGATAATAAAGGAGATGATTGTTTGAAATACACAGAGACGTGTAAATATATCAAGTCATTCAACACACATGATCTCTATATACAGTAGGAGGAACCTGTTTAATGAGGCATCAGTTAAACTGCTGAGAAGTGCACATGCAAAACCAGAACGAGGTTTTTTTTAATCATTTTCAAACTGCAATAGATGCTTTTTTGACCTGTTTTACCTGAAGTCCCGCCCCTAAGCCAAGGGGATTAGAATAAATCAGGGAAAGCAGCTGATGGCCATCATGGTTTGTAAACACCCCACTGATTGGTATCACCCACTAGCATTCCACAGAGAAAAGCTCACGTGATGTTGTGGACATCGAGAACAAATCAATGTTAGATCGATGTCTCTGTCTGCACTCGTTTGTGCCGTGGGCTTTCATCAGAATTTCAGTGTTCATCCAACATACTTTAAATATTGAAATATCAACCAAAATGCTGGTTTGGATCAAAACTTACAATTGTATCAGTGTAGCCATGTGATCTGGGTTCCTCACTATCACATACCTTCATGAAAAAGACCATGCTAAGGAGAAACACGTTTATCAACCCAATGTTTTTCCATCTTGTCGGTGCTTTTTAGTAAGAACACTGCACTCTAAGAACGTCTGCCTGAGATCTCCTGTGAACCATTAGCATTGTTGAGGAACAGTGATTGCTGTGGAGATGTAATGGTGCAGAAATACTGTTTCCTACAAAACTGTGTCTTGAAGTGTCTAAAGAGGAGATGGTGAAACTTCATCCTGTATTCCACTGAGAATCCATGTGCTACTGAAGGTACTGGAGATGAAGAAGTTGAGACTGAGGGTGCTGCTCTGTGGTGCCTGTAGATAATGTCCACTTGTTTGCATATTTTTTGAACTGGTTTTTAATGGTCCAAAGATTAATGGGATTTGAGGACCTGTGTTCTCCTGTCTGGAGGAGTTACGTGTGATATTTAACCTGAATGTACAAAAGTGTTGCATCTCAATTATAAAGGAAGAAAGCTCAGAGGGCAAGATGTTGGATTAGATGTGAAGGTTCTTAAACTGTTCCTACAAATATATAAACACAGAGCTGTCCAGAATGTCCTCATCACTGTCACTGACTGAACCACAGAACTCCTCCTAATCCTCTTCCTCCTCCTCAGCCTACATGGAGGTCTGATCTCACTAATGTCCCTGTGTCTGAATGAGCACTAATCCCACCCCCACTCCCCCAACATCCAGTGGAAACACTTGGCAGGAGAGTGGAGCTGATGAGATCAGCAGATGGAGGAGCAACCTGAGATGTTCCATACACTCAGGTGGGTCTGATTGTCAGGTGTCCACACACTGCTGTCCATGTGGTGGGCTGGATGTTGTGGAGTCTCCTTAGGAGAACATCAGAGGACAGAAGGAGTTTTAGAGCAGTGAAACACTTTCCAGTTAAATGGGAAGCAAATGTGTGAAAATAGTTTGATATCATATGCAAATGTTGCTGTGAGAACATTCTGATGGAGGAACAAGCATCCACACACACACACACACACACACACACACACACACACACACACACACACACATACATAAACACACACACACACACACACACACACACACACACACACACACACACACACACATACATAAACACACACACACACACACACATATACATAAACACACACACACACACACACACACACACACACACACACACACACACATAAACACACACACACACACACACACACACACACACACACACACACACACACACACACACACACATACATAAACACACACACACACACACACACACACACACACACACACACACACACACACACACACACACATATACATAAACACACACACACACACACACACACACACACACACATATACATAAACACACACACACACGCACATATATATATATATATATATATATATATATATATATATATATATATATATATATATATATATACATAAACACGCACACACACACACTGCACACTACACACACACACACACTACACACGTATGCACACACACACACACACTACACACATATACACACACAAGCACACTACACACACTACACACACTGCACACACACACACACACATATATATATATATATATACATACATAAACACACACACGCACACACACACACACTGCACACTACACACACTACACACAAACTACACACATATACACACACACACATATGCACACACGCACACTACACACATATACACACACACACACACAAAACATACTACATACACACCACACACAAACCATTTTCCACACAATCATGCACACTACACACGCATATGTACACACACAAATTACACACACACAGAACACACTACATACACAGCACTACACACACACACACACACACACACACACACACACACACACACACACACACACGTCGTCTTGTTGTACGCTGAAGTCTGATGGTGGTGAAGTCTGGAATGGGATTTTGATCAGAATGTTGGTTCAGGATTAATATTAAATCTCAGCATGTCGCTGCAGTGGTCAGTGTGTTTGTTTAATGTGGAATGAAGAGTAGATCAGGGTGAAAGACATCATTCCCCTGTCAACATTTTAATAAATGTGTTTTATTGTATTTTTGTATAAACACCATCACGCAGTAAAAGATCTCCTGAGCTTTCTCACACTTTCAGGTTTCCTCCAATCCCTCCAGGAGACACAGTAAACCACCAAATTCAAATCTTCATAAATTATTTCCTTAAACAAATCAGTGTGAAACACAGAAGTGGCAGTTGGAGGTATAAATCAGCCCAAGCAGTGTGGAGAAGCAGTGTGGAGAAGCAGTGTAGAGAAGCAGTGTGGAGAAGCAGTGTGGAGAAGCAGTGTAGAGAAGCAGTGTGGAGAAGCAGTGTGGAGAAGCAGTGTAGAGGAGCAGTGTAGAGGAGCAGTGTGGAGAAGCAGTGTAGAGAAGCAGTGTGGAGGAGCAGTGTGGGGGAGCAGTGTGGAGAAGCAGTGTGAAGGAGCAGTGGAGAAGCAGTGTGGAGAAGCAGTGTAGAGGAGCAGTGTGGAGAAGCAGTGTGGAGAAGCAGTGTGGAGGAGCAGTGTGGAGGAGCAGTGTGGAGAAGCAGTGTGAAGGAGCAGTGTGGAGAAGCAGTGTAGAGGAGCAGTGTGGAGAAGCAGTGTGGAGAAGCAGTGTGGAGAAGCAGTGTGAAGGAGCAGTGTGGAGAAGCAGTGTAGAGGAGCAGTGTGGAGGAGCAGTGTGGAGAAGCAGTGTAGAAGAGCAGTATGGAGAAGCAGTGTGGAGAAGCAGTGTGGAGGAGCAGTGTGGAGAAGCAGTGTAGAAGAGCAGTGTGGAGAAGCAGTGTGGAGAAGCAGTGTGGAGAAGCAGTGTAGAAGAGCAGTGTGGAGAAGCAGTGTAGAAGAGCAGTGTGGATTCTCACTAGACTGAGTCTCAGAACTACAGAAGAAACATGGACATGTTCTTTGGGATCTTGGATCTTTGGGATCATGGACTTCATCGTCGGGATGCAAACCATCATCGTCGGGACGCAAACCATCATCGGGATGAAGAGCAGGACGTTCCAGCTGGGGGAGGAGTTTCAGGAGGAGAGTTTATTTGGCCAGTTTTACAAAGTTAGAAGCTGAAATGTATTTATAAAGTGTATTACACTGAGATGAATCATTGAGAAATAACTTCTTTACATCCTGAACCTTGTTCCTATCAGACTGTGATTAACCTGGATGGAGAAAAACTCATCCAGGTGTATAAGTGTGAGGGTTGTGAGGTCACAGTTCTGCGAGAGATCCAGAACAAGGACCTGATCATGGTGAGAATAAACGAGACTCATGAGTCAGGCTGATGATGGATGTTTGCAGTGAACATGATGTGATGTGTGTGATTGTGTGTTTTACAGACTCTGACGTGTGACGAGGCCACAGCGGTGCTCACGTTTCAGAAGGTGTAAATGTTGGAGAAACTTCCAGCTGTATGTGGCTTCTCCATCATTGAGCAGCCAGAAGAAGAACCAGCTGCAGACAGATGCATGAATCCTGATCTTTATAAACCAAACTCAATAAACAGTTCAGAAAAATCATCAGCTTTACTGTGTTTAATTATCAGTGTGCAGTTATTACACCACACCCCACTGCTGAATCCTGCGATCTGATTGGTCAGAAGGTGATGATTAATTCTCTATAACAGCAGCTCTGATAAATGAGTCTATTACACTACTGTAAATATCATCTGCATTATTTTCTCTTTTCCAGCGCTCTTAACACACCTGCACCGCAAGCAGCTGCTGATTCACCCTCCAGCCACAAGAGGGCGCTGTGGCTTTAATTTATGACCCTCAGAGTCACAGCTCAGGTCAGGAATCAACATAAATTTATGAATCATTTAACTTTCAATTACAGACATGTTTTAACGAATTCTTTAATTCAGTTATTTACTTATTTACTAAATTCATTTATTTTATGAATTTGTACTTATTTTATATAAACCTACACTGCAGGTCTAAAGATTTAGACACACATTTTTCCTGTTTTTTTTATTCACTGCATTTCAGAGTTATATAAAATCTTTTTTCAGGGATGAAGTGATGAGTTT
>NC_139588.1:25099752-25104752 GCF_946808225.1 Silurus aristotelis | reverse complement strand
CAAACTCTACGATCAATTCGATGGTATTTGATTCTTTCTTTCAAACTGCTTCCTGTCTTCATCTTATTTGAATAGTGTTTATTATTCTTCTTTGAATTCTGTCTGTATTTATTTCTTTATCCCTCCATCCCTTTATTCCCCCTGCTGAGTTCTAAATCCTGATTAGTCAGAGTGTGTGATTTATTCTAAAGTCCAACTCAGTTAGTAGTGCAGGGTTTTATATATATTCAGTGTTGTGCTCGTTACTAAAAAATACTAACTAGTTACAGTTACTCGTTACTTCATTCAAAGTAACTCCATTACTTTGTTGATTATTTACACCAAAAAGTAATGCATTACTGTTAAAGAATCTTCTTTAATGTTCCCATTAATGACCTTTTATGTGTTATAATCTACACAAACACAAAACTGACTTAAACACAGAGTCATTTTTAAACACTATTATATTAAAGTCAGAGCAGCACACACTGAATATATCACAAGGATTTCTGACATAAACAACAAAACAAGCTGAATAATAGATTCACAATCAAACACTAAAGTGGCTTCTGCTGTTGTGTTGAGCTCTTAAACATGTTCCTTTCACAGCTGAAGTATGAGAACACAACACCGGGTTAGCGCATAGCTTCTAGCTCCTCAGGCATGGAGGTCCTGGAGGAGCTTCAACAGATTGGAGTTGCTGTTTATCGCAGTAGATACGAGCTTCGAACCAGAAACACACAACTTACATTTGACTTAAAAGTGTTTGTCTTTATGCTCAACTAAAGTGAAATAATGATCATATTTCCACTTTGAGAAACTCGTCTTGCTCTCGCCTCGACTCGCCATTACTGCCGCACAGACCTGAATAAACAGAGACACGCCCACAGTGCGTCTTCTTCCTGTTTACAGTGGTTCATCCACCAATCCTACAATGTGTCTCTGCTGTAAGCAGGTCAGACTGTAGTCTACACTTCAGCCCAAATTCATTCATTTAATAAAGTAACAGGTAACGAACCACACGCTAACGGAGTTAATTTATTTTTAAAAATAACGCGTTACAGTATTAGTTACTGTCAAAAGTACCTGCGTTACTGCACAACACTGTATATGGACATGTACAGCAGGGGGCATTTACACTGACCTCATGCCCTCAGGGCCTTGTGTAGGGGCCCAGGAGTGGCAGTGCTGAGATGTGACCTCACAACCTTCTGACCAGAAGGCTATTGTTTTGAATGCTGTTATTAACATGTTGAGGTTTAGGGTCTGGAAGGATGTGATGGTTTCAGAGTTTACACAGTTTTACTGTTTCTACTGTTCCATGATGGTTTTTCTTATTACTGAAAAAACAAGAATAAAGAGACAGAGAGTGAAAAACGGAGAGAGTGATAGACGGAGTGAGAGATAGAGGGAAAAATATATGGTGAGGGAGAAAGAGATAGAGGGAAAAAGAGAGATAGATTGATTGATAGATAGATAGAGAGGGAGAAAGAGAGAGAGAGAGAGAGAGAGAGAGAGAGAGAGAGAGAGAGAGAGAGAGAGAGATGGAGAGAGAGATGGAGAGAGAGATAGAGGGAGAGAGAGAGATAGAGGGAGAGAGAGAGAGAGAGAGAGAGAGAGAGAGAGAGAGAGAGAGAGATGGAGAGAGTGATATAGTGAGAGAGAGAGATGGAGAGAGTGATATAGTGAGAGATAGAGGGAGAGAAAGTGATATAGTGAGAGATAGAGGGAGAGAGAGAGAGAGAGAGAGAGAGAGAGAGAGAGAGAAAGAGAGAGAGAAAGAGAGAGAGATGGAGAGAGTGATATAGTGAGAAATAGAGGGAGAGAAAGATAATGCTGTTCATCATTACAGGAAGTTGCAATGGGAATAATGGTTCATGTTTTATAAACATTCAGGGGGCGGAGCTTATCCTGTCAAAATCCCATTACTTTATTAGATTTATTTCAGAAATAATTATTTAACTGTGGATAAAAAGTTGCATTATAGAAACAAACATACAAACAAACAAACACAAATAAATGACATCATCGCTCCGACTTCCTCACAGATCATTCAGTGTAGAAAGATGTTCTTATCTGCAATGCTCCAAAATATTGGCACCCCTCAGTCCCTCTGATTTATCAGTGCTTCAGGGGTTTCTCATGAAACAATCATGTTCTTATCACAGCTGGTTTTTTTCAGTATTTCTGATGGTATATGGTGTGTGTGTGTGTGTGTGTGTGTGTGTGTGTGTGTGTGTGAGTGTGTGTGTGTTGGTAGGGGGCGTTGTTCTCTGGAATAGTGCTTTCTGTTTTTTTGCTCGTTCTGATGCTTCATCATTTTCTCTCTCAGTATGAAGACTTGACACATTACAGTAGCATGATGGACGGTGTGGGTGTGTACGCAGACCCTCACACACACAACCACCTGAACCATGCTCCTCCTCCTCCTGCTCCTCCTCACACCAATCAGCACTACATGACATCGCACGGGCTCATGGCCACCATCATGGGCTCTAACGACGGCCTGAAACGAGACAAGGATCAGATTTATGGGTAAAAACCTTCATCACTCTGTAAATATCATCCTCTAAACCTCTGCCGCTGGAGACTCCTTCCATCACAAAGCCGCTAATAAAAACATCTCCCTAAAAACAAACAAAAACAAAGTACAGAAAATGAACCAACACCCTCTGACCAATCAGAATCCAGAACTCAGCAGTGCCTGATACACACTACACAAAACCCCGAACCTGCTCTCTGTCATATCCACTGAATATCTCAGAATCATTGTGTCCTGAAATTCATGATTATGCAGCAGAAGTGCAGAACATTCTATTATAGATAAATGGACAAACAATCCAAACCACAGGTAGAAACATCACCATAGAACAGGTGAGGATCAGGAGATCAGCAAACATCTACACGAGTGAGGAGAGAACGCCAAAGCAACAAGGAGATCACAAAGCAGAACATGAGGCACATGAGACCACAGGCTGGGATTCAGTAGAACACAGAACGAGAAACTAACCACAAACACCTCGTGATTTCTCAAACAACATCAACAAGTTCAGCAACAAAGTTAGAAACAATCAGAAACTACACACACACACACACACACACACACACACACACACACACACACACACACACACACACACACACACACACACACACACACACACACGAGTTCTACACAGAAGTGAGAAGACAATGACAACATGAACCAATGAGGAGAGATTACATAAAAATACACACCACACTGGGTCTTTTATTATTATTATTATTATTATTATTATTATTATTATTATTATTATTATTATTATTATTATTATTGTTATTATTATTATTATTATTGTTGTTGTTGTTGTTGTTGTTGTTATTATATTGTGATTATTATTAATAAATGACCTGCACTGAGATCCAGTTAATGATGTAAAAATAAAATGAAACTGAAACACAGTTAAAATAACAATAAAATTAAAAGATGAAATAAAATTGGACAGAATTTCTGTATATAAGCAGCAGCTACAGTCTGAGTGATTAGACGTGTTTCTGATTTTAAAGTGCAGATGTTCACCAGATGTGATGATCTGTGCAGTTTATACACATGTGCATGAATCAATAACCAGGACGAGGTAGTGAGTGATGTGTTCCTTCAGCTTCAGCCAGACTCCTGATAGATCATTTCAGATCATCGGATAAGTCAGGATCAGTGATCAGGATGAAGATGAGTGATGAGGATGAGGATGAGGAAGATGAGTGATGATGAGGATATTGAGGAGGACGAGGATGAGTGATGATGATGATATTGAGGAAGATGATGATGAGAATACTGAGGAGGATGAGTGATGAGGATACTGAGGAGGATGAGTGATAAGGATACTAAGGAAGATGAGTGAATATGAGGATACTGAGGAGGATGAGTGATGATAAGGATACTGAGGAAGATGAGTAAAGATGAGAGATGATGAGGATACTGAGGATGAGTGATGAGGATACTGAGGAGGATGAGTGAAGATGAGTGATGATGAGGAGGATGAGTGATAATGAGGATACTGAGGAGGATGAGTGAAGATGAGTGATGATGAAGAAACTGAGGAGGATGAGTGATGAGTGATGATGAGGATAATGAGGAGGATGAGTGATGAGTGATGATGAGGATAATGAGGAGGATGAGTGATGATGAGTGATGATGAGGATAATGAGGAGGATGAGTGATGATGAGGATAATGAGGAGGATAAATGATGATGAGTGATGATGAGGATAATGAGGAGGATAAGTGATGATGAGGATACTGGGGAGGATGAGTGATGATGAGTGATGATGAGGATAATGAGGAGGACGAGGATGAGTGATGATGATGATATTGAGGAAGATGATGATGAGAATACTGAGGAGAATGAGTGATGATGAGAATACTGAGGAGGATGAGTGATGATGAGGATATTGAGGAGGACGAGGATGAGTGATGATGATGATATTGAGGAAGATGATGATGAGAATACTGAGGAGAATGAGTGATGAGGATACTGAGGAAGATGAGTAAAGATGAGAGATGATGAGGATACTGAGGAGGATGAATGAAGATGAGTGATGATGAGGAGGATGAGTGATAATGAGGATACTGAGGAGGATGAGTGAAGATGAGAATACTGAGGATGAGTGATGAGGATACTGAGGAGGATGAGTGAAGATGAGTGATGATGAGGAGGATGAGTGATAATGAGGATACTGAGGAGGATGAGTGAAGATGAGTGATGATGAAGAAACTGAGGAGGATGAGTGATGAGTGATGATGAGGATAATGAGGAGGATGAGTGATAATGAGGATACTGAGGAGGATGAGTGAAGATGAGTGATGATGAAGAAACTGAGGAGGATGAGTGATGATGAGTGATGATGAGGATAATGAGGAGGATGAGTGATGATGAGGATAATGAGGAGGATAAGTGATGATGAGTGATGATGAGGATAATGAGGAGGATAAGTGATGATGAGTGATGATGAGGATAATGAGGAGGATAAGTGATGAGGATAC
>NC_139588.1:25075992-25092052 GCF_946808225.1 Silurus aristotelis | reverse complement strand
GTGTGTGTGCACGTGTGTGTATATCTGTGTTTGTGTGTATGTGTGTATATGTGTGTGTTTGTGTGTTTGTGTGTGTATATGTGTGTGTATGTGTGTGTGTCCTGTTTGTGTGTTTGTGTGTGTATATGTGTCTGTTTGTGTGTGTGTCTGTTTGTGTGTGTATATATGTGTGTGTATGTGTGTGTGTCTGTTTGTGTGTTTGTGTGTGTATATGTGTCTGTTTGTGTGTGTGTGTTTGTGTGTGTGTCTGTTTGTGTGTTTGTGTGTGTATATGTGTCTGTTTGTGTGTGTGTCTGTTTGTGTGTTTGTGTGTGTATATATGTGTGTGTATGTGTGTGTGTCTGTTTGTGTGTTTGTGTGTGTATATGTGTCTGTTTGTGTGTTTGTGTGTGTATATATGTGTGTGTATGTGTGTGTGTCTGTTTGTGTGTTTGTGTGTGTATATGTGTCTGTTTGTGTGTGTGTGTTTGTGTGTGTGTCTGTTTGTGCGTTTGTGTGTGTATATATGTGTGTGTATGTGTGTGTGTCTGTTTGTGTGTGTATATGTGTCTGTTTGTGTGTTTGTGTGTGTGTCTGTTTGTGTGTTTGTGTGTGTATATATGTGTGTGTATGTGTGTGTGTCTGTTTGTGTGTTTGTGTGTGTATATGTGTCTGTTTGTGTGTGTGTGTTTGTGTGTATGTTTGTATAGGTATTAAAGGGGGTTTCAGTAATCACTGTTCCTGCCCCTCTTCCCTCTGCGGATCTTCCCACTTCATCCTTAAGGATTTGGACTGTAGTTAATATCAACAGTCTGCTACGCTGACTCAGGACTACAGTTTGCTCTGATCTCCATCACTGCACCTCAACATCGTTTATCTGTAATAAATGGACTTTCAGTGGAACCCAGATGAGGATGAGGTTCCCTCTTGAGTCTGGTTCCTTTCAAGGTTTCTTCCTTCTGCATCTCAAGGAGTTTTTCCTTCACCACAGTCTCCACCGACTTGTTCATCAGGGACAAACTTACACTTATAAAGAACATCTTCATGTTTATCTCCACATGATCTGTGTAAAGCTGCTCTGAGACCATGTTGTTATTAAAAGTGCAACACAAATAAACATGAACTGAATTGAACTGATGCTGTTATGAGATCCGACCCCAGGCTCAGAAGATAAAGTCTTCTTAAATAAACACTTGGAGAAGATGAGAAAAAATAGTGACCTTCCGTTAGGACACTGAAACCTCCAGGAGAAAAAATGCTCTTTCTCACACACACACACACACACACACACACACTCTGTCTATAAACTCTGGTGTCTGATGTAAAACTGAAGTGAAGGAAACACTGGTCACCATGGAAACATCATTGGGTAGATTTATTTCTTTTTTATTGGTGTATATATTTGTTAAAAGGCACTCACTACATTAAAAGTAAAGTCTTTTATGCACAATTTCATTGCACACTGGTTTTAATTGGTATATTTATTTATTTCTTGTTCTGTGATGAACTGATGACTCATCACACTGGTGTTCAGAAGCACAGAGCAGACACTCAATACCAGACTAATATACAGAGCACAAACTGCATGCTGTTAGTTTCACTTTCAACTCTTTTTTTTATTTTTTTTTTAAATGCTTCATTTTTTTTTCATCTTCAGAGCATCATGTTCATCAAGTCCTTTTGCTGCATTCACACTACACTACTGTGAACAGGGAGAGGAGGAGAGAGGAGAGAAGAGGAGAAGAGAGGAGAGGAAAGAAGAGAAGAGATGAGAGGAGTGAAGAGGAGAAGAGAGGAGAGGAAAGAAGAGGAGAAGAGATGAGAGGAGTGAAGAGGAGCAGAGAGGAGAGGAAAAGAGATGAGAAGAGTGGAGAGAAGGAGAGAGGAGAAGAGTGAAAAGGAGCAGAGAGGAGAAGAGTGAAAAGGAGCAGAGAGGAGAGGAAAAGAGATGAGAAGAGAAAGGGAGAGAAGAGAGGAGAAGAGTGAAAAGGAGCAGAGAGGAGAAGAGAGAAGCAGGTGGTCTGTAAAGCTCAGTAATAAGCACATGTGAGATGATGGTCAGTTTGAGGTCTTGCGTAGAGAAAAACACGCCGATAACCAGCTACACGATACATCATGATATTCAAGACGCACACACACACACACACACACACAAACACACACACACACATTTCTGTAGTGTATTGTGACAGAAGGCAGGTTGGATGAGATCTTCTCTGGTCAGTGAGATGAATGCAGAACATGCAGTAAGTCTGGAAAGTGCTCAGTGTGGTGAGGAGGTGACTTCAGCAGAAACCTCAAACCTTCACAATGTTCATTTCACTGCTAGTGATTTGTGCGTGTAGTTTTGCTCAGGAGCTACGATGCTAATGTTGCTAAGATGGAACAGAATTCTGTAGCCACAGGTCAGTGGTAGGAGAATGCTGGAGTACAGGAACATGTCCTCCTCACCATCTCTTCTTACTGACTTAGAAGTTCTTTATGGTTTCTGACCTCAGTCATGTTCTTCATCATGGTGGCTTCATTTCTGCTCCATCAGCAGTAAATTAGCATAGGGCGTTAGCATAGTGGGAAGGAACACAAGTCTGAGTGCACAAACTTTATTTTCAGCAGATCTTCAGTATAAAGTAGAGTGATGTTGTGGAGTCTCCTCCTTACAAACACTCATTTTACTTACACTATAGCAGCTATAAACACACTCTCTCTCTCTCTCTCTCTCTCTCTCTCTCTCTCTCTCTCTCTATCTATTCTCACTCTTCATCATGTGGAGAAACTGTAGAGAACTCTTCTGTCCATGTTGCAGTGTCAGTGTTACTCCTGTACCAGTTTTAAAGTGCTGACACTCCAGTCTGCTTCTACACATGTTCCATGAACATCTCCACCATACCCACACACAAACGTTCTTCACTGGAGTAAAACCTGTGCTCCTGAACATGCTGTAACTATAGAAACAATATCATTCTAAACCTGGACTACTGTCAGAGCTGCTGTTTTAGAGAATTAACCAACATCTTCTGACCAATCAGGATCCAGAACTCTCACTGAGAGAATAAAGAGCTCAGACACTCAGTGCAGCGATGCCTGGTGGACCACAAGCTGAGATCTTGTTGATAATGGAGATGTGTAAATATATATTCAGTACAGACCAAAAGTTTGGACACACCTTCTCATTCAAAGAGTTTTCTTTATTTTCATGACTATGAAAATTGTAGATTCACACTGAAGGCATCAAAACTATGAATGAACACATGTGGAATTCTATATGAAATTATATACATAACAAAAAAGTGTGAAACAACTGAAAAATGTCATATTCTAGGTTCTTCAAAGTAGCCACCTTTTGCTTTGATTACTGCTTTGCACACTCTTGGCATTCTCTTGATGAGCTTCAAGAGGTAGTCACCTGAAATGGTCTTCCAACAGTCTTGAAGGAGTTCCCCGAGAGATGCTTGGCACTTGTTGGCCCTTTTGCCTTCACTCTGCGGTCCAGTTAACCCGTAAACCATCTCGATTGGGTTCAGGTCCGGTGACTGTGGAGGCCAGGTCATCTGGTGCAGCGCCCCATCACGCTCCTTCTTGGTCAAATAGCCCTTGATGCCTTCAGTGTGACTTTACAATTTTCATAGTCATGAAAATAAAGAAAACTCTTTGAATGAGAAGGTGTGTCCAAACTTTTGGTCTGTACTGTATATGTGTGTGTGTGTGTGTGTGTGTGTGTGTGTGTTTAGAGGATTTGGGTGTTTAGACAATAAAATCCAAGATCATGCACATATAATCTGACCAATAATTTGGTTCAATATTTCAGAACTCATTTTTGATGCTACTTGTGGGCAGAAGGAGTTTTTAGGGATTTGACGTTAGGCATGTGCCGATAGATTTAATTCTACATCCTGCAGTTTCTCTCTCGGTTCCATTCAACCTTAGTGGTAAATAAATTCCAGAGTTTCCATCACATCTCCACTCCTAAACCCAGTCTTCTTCAGATCCATAAACCGATAAGAACAGCACATGGACCAGCTTTCCATGACTGAGTGCAGGTATCTCAAACTCTCTTGAACTCTCTAACGGTATCCAATAAGATCCAGTGGAAGCTCCGCCCCTTCCTGTGTCTCATATCAATGGTTGTAGTGATTAATGATCCATATGGATGAAATAATTTGGAATTAAATATTAGAAGCTCCGTAATTGTGATGAGACTCGGAGAAATATGAAGTTTATCGCTGTGAATTCTCCTCAGAAACGAGTTCCCAGTGCTTCACATGTGACAGTGTTCAGAATCATCTCACACACATGTTCTCCTCGCTGTAGAACGTCCCTAAACATCACTAAAAGCACAAAGCAGGTTTCAGTGCACAAGGGAGCCCAAGTGCTCATTTACAGATGTGTGTGAACTTGTGTTTATTTGTGTTTAACGCTAAAAGGAGATCATGTTGATGTTGAACTTGTCGTACACTGACCTGCTAGCTGGAGCTCAGCTGTGTACAGCACCAAAATATTAGCTGCTGCTAGTTTCAGGTGTTTCACCACATAATCTAGAAAACTAGCGACCACACTGACATTGAGACATGACCTGAGCTGCTGATGTTCTGAGCCCAGGACCTCGACACCATGTGACTACTAAAGAAGTTGGAATGGTAAAAACCCATATTTAATATGTTTTTGGACAGAAATGATCCCAACCTCATGTAGAAAATGATATCGACACATGCCTAATGTACATCAGGGATTTTTTCTGCATTCAACAGTTTTCTTCCTTTATCTCCATCTGCTTTATATATTTATAACATTTACGAATCTTCAGGTCCACTGTGGAGAGATCTCAGGATCAGCACTCAATCTCTCAGGAGACGTCGCTCCAGTTCACCTGGTCAAACTTCTCGCATCCGTTTAGCTTCGCTTTTTCTGTCAGGTGGAAATGTTTAAATCAAGTTACCAGGACACAGTGAAAACTTTCACCAACATTAAAATGGGATGTTACAATTTCCCAGTGTCAGCTTCAGCATCAGCTTCAGGTTCAGCTTCAGCATCAGCTTCAGCATCAGCATCAGCATCAGCTTCAGGTTCAGCATCAGCTTCAGGTTCAGCTTCAGCATCAGCTTCAGGTTCAGCTTTAGCATCAGCTTCAGCTTCAGCATCAGCTTCAGCATCAGCTTCAGCTTCAGCATCAGCTTCAGCATCAGGTTCAGCTTCAGCATCAGCTTCAGCATCAGCTTCAGGTTCAGGTTCAGCATCAGCTTCAGCATCAGCTTCAGGTTCAGGTTCAGCATCAGCTTCAGGTTCAGCTTCAGCATCAGCTTCAGGTTCAGCTTCAGCTTCAGGTTCAGCTTCAGCATCAGCTTCAGCATCAGCTTCAGGTTCAGCTTCAGCATCAGCTTCAGGTTCAGCTTCAGCATCAGCTTCAGGTTTAGCTTCAGCATCAGCTTCAGCATCAGCTTCAGGTTCAGCATCAGCTTCAGCATCAGCTTCAGTGTCAATGAGAAATAAGGCACTTTTATTGTTTTCAAGCAAATCATCTCGTCTGCATTCTCTACACATCCATTTCTAGGTGAAACTCCTCAAGTGTTTTTTCTTCCTCTGCTTTTATTTCTTCAACTCCTCCTCCTTCTTCTTTTTCTTCTCCTCTACCTTCTCCTTCTTCTTTATCTTCTTCTTTTGCTTCATCTTCTTCTTCTTTGGTCGTTGCCTGCACCATTACAAACTCGTTCTGTGATTTCGGACTCTCCACAAACAGCGGCAGATCCGACAGACTGGTGTTCACCTCCTTCTCCAGCTCCTCCTCCTCCACCTCTTTCTTCTCCTCACTGCCGGTTTTTCGGCCATCTTCTGTGATGTTCTTCTTCAGCTCCCTGTTCTTGGCTCGTTTGGCCAGTTTGCTGATGGAGCCGAAACGGTTGAAGATGTTGTCGTTCAGTTTGGTGTTGATGCTCTCCTGCGATGACGTCTTAAAGTTAGTCGCCGCGTCCAGAATGTTGAAGTTTGCGGCTCGTCGCTCGTGAGGATGAGACAGGATGTTGAGTGATTGAGCGCGTTGGTCCAGGCCGAGTTGACGCCGCTCCATGCTGCGGATTGTAGCTGCACGCTGCAGTTTATCGTGAACCTCCACACTGAGGCGCCGTCTCGTCTCTCTGAACTCGGCCCGGACGTTCGCTTTCCACTCTGCAGCGTGAGCTTTAAACTCACCGACCTGAGGAGACACAAACACTCCGTCAAACTTTATAAAGGCTTTATGGAGCTCCATCTCCATCAGCATCACTTATATACTGATATCCTGGGTTCACATAATCAGCCTGAAAGTTTCATTAAGTTAGTGAGGAATTGCAGAACTATGATGATGGATTCTACTGTAATTAACATCAACAGTCTGCTACAATGTGCTCAGGACCACCGTTTGTATGAACAGTTCTGCAGATCTCCATAATCATGACTACTGGGGAACTGCAGAAATATTAGATCCCATGTTCTGAAGGAATTATTCAGGGAACATTTTTCTTTATATATTTAGTACATCAGCAAACATGATGTTCAGGAAGCAACAGGAAGTGGAAGATGTTTTACACTGTAAATAAATACCGTGAGGGAAATGTTTGATTCTGATAAAACATGTGGAGTAAAGCTGAAATTCCCAGGAACATTC
The DNA here is from genome assembly GCF_946808225.1 of Silurus aristotelis. Classification (NCBI taxonomy): domain Eukaryota; kingdom Metazoa; phylum Chordata; class Actinopteri; order Siluriformes; family Siluridae; genus Silurus; species Silurus aristotelis. The sequence continues at coordinate 25,085,439 of NC_139588.1, read as the reverse complement.
TGAACATTCTGAAAAGTATTTTGATGTGTGATTATTTTCAGGAATTCGTTCGTACCTCCTCTTTAGTCTTTTTGGACAGAACCCTCAGCCAGTCTCCGATCATACTCAGAACAGCAGCGAAGTACGCCAGACCCACCAGGATCCAGAACCAAACCAGTGGCTTGTACCAGTTATAATACTCTTTTGCTCGGTTTCCACCTGCAAAATCCATCACAGTCACGTTATACATTTCTGCATCATACCTGTAAAGATCAGGGAGAACAAGTGCTCGACTGAAAGCTTGTGTTCTTCTGGTGCTGTAAACAGAAGGATCTGGAGAAGAGGTGGAGGCAGATATAATCGCTGAGTCTGTTATACAGTGTGTGTGAGGAACGTGGGACTCGTTACACTCAGGGGGTTGAAAAGATAAGAGAAGTAAAAATCAGTGTGAGATCAAGAGAACATTTCATTTGGAAAGTTCTGCAACACCTGATACACATTCCATAATCTATCAGTCATGATTCCTTCAGATCCAATAACACACACAGACATTTATTTCCCTCCTACATCAAAGGCTTTCTGACTTTTTACACAGGAATTAAACTTCCTTCTTCCTCTGCAGCACATTTTAACTGTGGAGAACCTCAGCACTCCTCAGCACGTCCTCCACCCAGTCCTGCTCACCACGCTTACAAACACCATAATAAACACCACGAGGTTTAACATGGAGCAGGGGTAGAATAATGATGGGGTAATAATAATATTGTAGTTATGGTGACAGGGTAATTATAATGAGGCGGTAATTATAATAGGGGTAATTATAATGAGGGGGTAATTATAATGAGGTAGTTATGGTGACGGTGTAATTATAATGAGGTAGTTATGGTGACGGTGTAATTATAATGAGGTAGTTATGGTGACAGGGTAACTATGATGGCGTAATTATGATGACAGGGTAATTATGATGGGGTAGTTATGGTGACGGGGTAGTTATGATAGAGTAATTATGATGGGGTAGTTATGATGACAGGATAATTATGATGGGGTAGTTATGATGGGGTAGTTATGGTGATGGGGTAATTATGATGGGGTAGTTATGATGGGGTAGTTATGGTGACGGGGTAATTATGATGAAAGGGTAATTATGATGGGGTAGTTATGATGATGGGGTAGTTATGGTGACGGGGTAATTATGGTGACGGGGTAATTATGATGGGGTAGTTATGGTGACGGGGTACCTGCCACATAGTCCCCGATGCCAACGGTCGTTAGTGTGATGACCACAAAATAAATGGCATCGAGCGCCGTCCATTCTTCAATTTCCTTAAAAACAACTGCAGGAATTGTGACGAAGACGATGCAGCCGGCGAGGATGAAGAGGAAGGTGGAGGCCACGCGGATCTTCATCTGACTGATCTGATTATTTTTATTCTGGTGAAGAGAAAACAAGGAACCAGTCAGTGTAGTGTTCATGAGTAGTACCTTACCTTTCTCTCTCTCTCTCTCTCTCTCTCTCTCTCTCTCTCTCTCTCTCTCTCTCTCTCTCATATATATATATATCACCCCTCTTCTCCCTCTCTCTCTCTCTCTCTCTCTCTCTCTCTCTCATATATATATATATCACCCCTCTTCTCCCTCTCTCTCTCTCTCTCTCTCTCTCTCTCTCTCTCTCTCTCTCTCTCATATATATATATCACCCCTCTTCTCCCTCTCTCTCTCTCTCTCTCTCTCTCTCTCTCTCTCTCATATATATATATATCACCCCTCTTCTCCCTCTCTCTCTCTCTCTCTCTCTCTCTCTCTCTCTCTCTCTCTCTCATATATATATATATATATATATATATCACCCCTCTTCTCCCTCTCTCTCTCTCTCTCTCTCTCTCTCTCTCATATATATATATATCACCCCTCTTCTCCCTCTCTCTCTCTCTCTCTCTCTCTCTCTCTCTCTCATATATATATATATATCACCCCTCTTCTCCCTCTCTCTCTCTCTCTCTCATATATATATATCACCCCTCTTCTCCCTCTCTCTCTCTCTCTCTCTCTCTCTCATATATATATATATATCACCCCTCTTCTCCCTCTCTCTCTCTCTCTCTCTCTCTCTCTCTCTCATATATATATATATCACCCCTCTTCTCTCTCTCTCTCTCTCTCTCTCTCTCTCTCTCTCATATATATATATATATATATATCACCCCTCTTCTCCCTCTCTCTCTCTCTCTCTCTCTCTCTCTCTCTCTCTCTCTCTCTCATATATATATATCACCCCTCTTCTCCCTCTCCCTCTCTCTCTCTCTCTCTCTCATATATATATATATATATATATATATCACCCCTCTTCTCCCTCTCTCTCTCTCTCTCTCTCATCTGGTGGACCTGGCTGGACTAGAATTCAAGAACGCCAGTGGAGTAGCTGCCCAGCTGGGATTGAGATCAGTACGGCTCGTGGCACGACTACTCCAGGGGTGGAACTCTGCTCTCTCACCAGTGGAGCTACGAATGTTAGTGGAGCAGTGTGAAGGCTCTGATCAGCCGGATGAGGAGGACCCTTTTCCTGAGCTTTCTCTGTCTCCAGACTTAGAGGGAAGTACTGGTCACTTTTTAGACTGTAAGAATGTCACGGGTATGGATTTCTACATGGTTTCTGGGAAATTGTTTTATAAATCCTGTGTTATGGTTTTTAACAAGAAAAGTCTTAATGGTAAAGTGGACACACCGTGGCGCTCTGTCCCCGGGCTGGGGGAGGAAGAGCGACCACAGTGGAGAACACTCTACAAGCCACCATTAACGAAAAGAACTGGAGACATACAGTGGAGGATCCTGCACGGAATCATTGCTGTTAATGCCTTTGTCTCGGTTCTGTGTCCAGAGTTGAGTCACGAGTGTCCCTTCTGTCTCTAAAGAGAGACGATATTTCATGCTTTTACTCAGTGTCCCAGACTGAATCCACTTTTTGCTTTTTTACAGACTGTTTTTAGTGCTTTTAACAGATCCTTCTCGGTCCAAACTTTTATCCTGGGAGTGAAGTACACTCAGAGGAGGCAAGCGGAGTGTCAACTTTTAAATTTTGTCCTGGGCCAGGCGAAGATGGGCATTTACATCAGCCGCAGAAATAAGATAGAACGTAGTGGCAGCACTGATGCAAAATTGGTGGCAGCAGCAATGATGAAGTCCAGGATTTTAGTGGATTTTCACTTTTACAAAAAGACGGTGAACTTGGTGATGTTGGAGAGAATCTGGTGCAGTAAAGATGCACTCTGCTCGGTTTTAAATGATGAACTGCATTTTGCACTGAGCATGTCTTAAACACATCTGATACATTTTAGCATTTTTTTTTACATAAAATTTTTTTTTTTCTGCATTGACTTAAATTGAACCTTTTACCAGTCGCTGTTGTAAGTCCTGAACTTTGGTAATAGTCTCTCCTGCTCGGGCTTGTGTAACTGACAGTCACAGGGACAGCAATCTAATAAAGAGTTAAATGTGGATGAAATGGAGTCGGACAGTGAAGATAAAATGTCTAATTCAGTCTTTAACTCAGAATCACAGGAGGAACCGTTAAATGTATTATATAGCACTGAGGATGTCAAAGAGTTTTTAGGAACCACCAAGTGGCAAAAGAACAAAGTAGTCGAGGAGTTTTTCCCAGACCACAAGCAGTTTGTCAACGATATTGTCAGGCTGCAGACGCGGAAGCCGATATAGTCCGATCATTGTCCTTTTATTTCAACAACCGTACAACACAAAAACACTCATAAGCCGTTGAAAACAACAAACAAAGACATCCGCTCGATACGCGTTGTCCGCTATGAGTTCGAATGTCCCAAGCATAATCCATAAAGCCTTCGGCAATGAGTAATCCAAGTCGGAAGTGGAATTCATCCCGGGCGGAGACCAGGAACGTCGTACCACCCTCTGAGGGACCTGGAGGACCGACGTCGCCGTCAGAGGGACCTGGAGGACCGACGTCGCCGTCAGAGGGACCTGGAGGACCGACGTCGCCGTCAGAGGGACCTGGAGGACCGACGTCGCCGTCAGAGGGACCTGGAGGACCGACGTCGCCGTCAGAGGGACCTGGAGGACCGACGTCGCCATGCGGGGATCCCGGGGGCGAGACGTCGCCTTCTGTGGAGCCCGGGGACGAGACGTCGCCTTCTGTGGAGCCCGGGGGCGAGACGTCGCCTTCTGTGGAGCCCGGGGGCGAGACGTCGCCTTCTGTGGAGCCCGGGGGCGAGACGTCGCCTTCTGTGGAACCCGGGGGCGAGACGTCGCCCTCTGTGGAGCTTGGATGCGATCCTTCGCCCTGAAGAGGACCCGGGGGCAAAACGTCGCCTTCTGTGGAGCCCGGGGGCGAGACGTCGCCTTCTGTGGAGCCCGGGGGCGAGACGTCGCCTTCTGTGGAGCCCGGGGGCGAGACGTCGCCTTCTGTGGAGCCCGGGGGCGAGACGTCGCCTTCTGTGGAACCCGGGGGCGAGACGTCGCCCTCTGTGGAGCTTGGATGCGATCCTTCACCCTGAAGAGGACCCGGGGGCAAAATGTCGCCTTCTGTGGAGCCCGGGGGCAAAACGTCGCCTTCTGTGGAGCCCGGGGGCGAGACGTCGCCTTCTGTGGAGCCCGGGGGCGAGACGTCGCCTTCTGTGGAGCCCGGGGGCGAGACGTCGCCTTCTGTGGAGCCCGGGGGCGAGACGTCGCCTTCTGTGGAGCCCGGGGGCGATCCTTCGCCCTGAAGAGGACCCGGGGGCGAAACGTCGCCTTCTGCGGAGCCCGGGGGCGAAACGTCGCCTTCTGCGGAGCCCGGGGGCGAAACGTCGCCTTCTGCGGAGCCCGGGGGCGAAACGTCGCCTTCTGCGGAGCCCGGGGGCGAAACGTCGCCTTCTGCGGAGCCCGGGGGCGAGCCGTCGCCTTCTGCGGGCGCTGGGGGCGAGCCGTCGCCTTCTGCGGGCGCTGGGGGCGAGCCGTCGCCTTCTGCGGGCGCTGGGGGCGAGCCGTCGCCTTCTGCGGGACTGTGGGGTGAGCCGTCGCCGTCGGTGGAACCCGGGGGCAGCGGTTCAACTTCCCTTTTGCAGTCCTGGAGCCGGGGTGAGTGCACAGGGAAACCCCTGGGTGTAGGGGCGCTCCTTGGGACCCTTAGGAGCAGATCGGAGCCTACTGAGCAGCCTGGAAATGAGGTGAAGCCTGCCTGGAGATCCACGAGCGGAGAAGGGCTCGCCTGGAGGTCCACGACATCAGTGGAGCTCTCTTTGGGACAATGAAGCGGAGACGAGCTCGTGGGGTCGCTCGGAGGCGGAGACGAGCTCTCGGGAGGAGCCTGGAGCGGAGACGAGCTCTCGGGAGGAGCATGGAGCTGGGCGGAGCGCTCTTGAGGGACCTGGAGTTGGGCGGAGCTCTCTGGAGGGACCGGGAGCTGGGCGGAGCTCTCTGGAGGGACCGGGAGCTGGGCGGAGCTCTCTGGAGGGACCGGGAGCTGGGCGGAGCTCTCTTGGAGGTCCTGGGGCGGAGCCAAGCTTTCCGTGGGCGAGATGTCGCCTTGGAAGGGGCTCTGTGATGGGGTGTCGTCTGGAGAGGGACTCGGAGGAGTCACTTCGCCTTCTGTGACCGGAGGTGTCGGCGCGGCGCTCTCGTGACGACTCTGTGGCGGGAAAGCATGCTCCTGGAGACTCTGTGGCGGCGCGGCGCTCTCGTGACGACTCTGTGGCGGGACAGCATGCTCCTGGAGACTCTGTGGCGGCGCGGCGCTCTCGTGACGACTCTGTGGCGGGAAAGCATGCTCCTGGAGACTCTGTGGCGGGAAAGCATGCTCCTGGAGACTCTGTGGCGGCGCGGCGCTCTCGTGACGACTCTGTGGCGGCGCGGCGCTCTCGCGACGACTCTGTGGCGGGAAAGTACGCTCCTGGAGACACTGTGGCGGCGTGGCACGCCCACGGGAACCTCGGAACAGAGCGGCACGCCTGTAGAAGCTCTGTGACGGCATTGTGTGCTCGCCGACGCTCGGAGATGGTGTGGTGCGTCCACGAGAACCCCGGAACACAGCAGCACGCTGGTAGTGACCCTGAGATGAAGCAGCCCTCTCATCAAAACATTGGGGCTGACTTCCAGGAGCATGGGAGATCCGGCACGGAGCCGCGTGCTCTTGAGAACCTTGGAATGGAGCACCTTCCTCCTCAAGGGGACTGTAGTGGAGATCCACCACCTCTATCCCCAACTTCCCCAGAAGCAGCCCGCTGAATTCGGCGAGTGAGCCGAATTTGCCCCCTTTGGCGCTCCATAGTGAGCTGGCTTTGGCAAGAACTTCTCCAGACAGGAGGGAAATACAGAGGGCAATCTTGGCTCGTTCGGAAGGAAACCGGGAAATGTTAACAGCCACATACTCGCCGATGCCTTGCAGAAATCCGCCCAATTCGTCTTTTTTCCCCGAGTAACGAGCCGGTAATCCACTCGCGCTCTCTGAGGGGCGTGGCGCAGCCGCGCTCTCATGATCCGGCTTCTGTGGATCTGAACCGCGAGAAGCGGCACTGAGCTTCCGGAGGAAATCCGAAGCCGGGTTCAGCTGCCGATCCGTCGCGGTCGGAATCGCGGAATGGCGAATCCGCGTTCGGTATAGGTCGGTCGTTCTGTCAGGCTGCAGACGCGGAAGCCGATATAGTCCGATCATTGTCCTTTTATTTCAACAACCGTACAACACAAAAACACTCATAAGCCGTTGAAAACAACAAACAAAGACATCCGCTCGATACGCGTTGTCCGCTATGAGTTCGAATGTCCCAAGCATAATCCATAAAGCCTTCGGCAATGAGTAATCCAAGTCGGAAGTGGAATTCGCATATACAGCCGGCGTTTGAGCAGCCACGCGATTGTCCAGCTTGACAATATAACGACCGACAGCCTGTGACTCAAGAACGTGAGTTTATGTAGTCTGATCTTTCATGAGCCACAGCTGTCGGTAATCTTGGGAAGCAGCGTGACTGCTATTGAGGGGGGCGTGGCAGGGTGGATCTCTGACAGCTACAGACGGGGGCGTGGCAGGGTGAATCCCTGACAGCTACAGAGGGGGGCGTGGCAGGGTGAATCCCTGACAGATATAAAGCACTTTAGAAGAGAAAGTTTTTACTGATCAGGAAATCTTTAGGTAAAAAAGCTGAGCATGAGGGTCAGTAGGGAAACTCTGATGAAGACTGATAGTGTGCGGTGTTTTATTTTTAGTTCTTTTAGCATTTGTTTGTTTTTTCTTTTATTTCATTTTTGAATGAACGGGTTTCATGTTGCGAGTGTTAATATTAACGGAGCGAGGGATTATGGGAAGAGAGTAAAGCTTTATGAGTTTATAAGACAGAAGCGTGTGGATGTTGTTATGCTGCAGGAGACCCACAGCGACAGCAGTAACGCTGCTGACTGGGTGAAGGAGTGGGACGAGTTGGTGATTTTAAGCCATAACACGTCACTTAGTGGTGCTGCCCTGCTTTTTAAGTCAAGTCAAGTCAAGTTTATTTGTATAGCGCTTTTCACAACAGACATTGTCTCAAAGCAGCTTTACAGAAAACAACAGTGAAGGTGAAGGTGTGCGTTTGTCCCTGATGAGCAAGCCGTGGCGACAGTGGCAAGGAAAAACTCCCTTAGATGATATGAGGAAGTAATATTTCTAATGTGAAAGAAGGCTGTTTTTGTAACTTGATTGATGTGATTTTTGAAAGATAAGTTGCTGTCTAAAATAACTCCCAGATCTTTTACCGTTGAACTAGTAGTTACAGAACAACCGTCTAAATGCAGGCTGAGATGCTGGAGCTTCTGTGTACTATTTTTTGGGCCGATGAGCAAAATCTCCGTTTTATCAGAATTTAATAGCAGAAAGTTATGGGTCATCCAATCTCTTATTTCTTCAACACACTCAGTTATGCGAGCTAATTGAGCTGTATCGCCTGGTTTGGATGAAATATATAGCTGGGTATCATCAGCATAACAATGGAAGCTAATTCCATGCCTTCTAATGATATTTCCTAATGGAAGCATGTATATTGTAAAAAGCAGGGGTCCCAGAACTGACCCTTGTGGCACGCCATAATTTACTAGCATTATCCTGGATAGCTCTCCATTTAAATCTACGAAATGGTAACGATTGGACAGGTAGGATTTAAACCAGCTTAATGCCTGTCCCTGAATACCGATGTAATTCTGTAAGCGATCGAGGAGAAGATCATGATCTATAGTGTCGAACGCAGCACTAAGATCTAGTAAAACTAATAGGGAGATGTAGCCTTGGTCTGAAGCTAAAAACAGGTCGTTAGTGATTTTAACTAGAGCAGTTTCTGTGCTATGATGAGGCCTAAAACCTGACTGAAACTCTTCAAAGATATTGTTCTCCTGCAAGTGGTTACATAGCTGGGCAGCGACAATCTTTTCTAAAATCTTAGACATAAATGGGAGATTTGAAATTGGTCTGTAATTCGATAGCGTGTTTGGATCCAGATTAGGTTTTTTAATGAGGGGCTTAATAACTGCTAACTTGAGGGATTTAGGGACATGACCTAACGATAGTGAGGAGTTAATAATATTGAGAAGAGGCTCACCAGCTGTATATAACACTTCCTTCAGTAGTTTAGTGGGAATTGGATCTAACTGACATGTTGTTGATTTAGCTTTCATAATAGCATCATACAGCTCTTCCTGTCCTATACATGTAAAACAGTGTAGTTGTGGGGTTGTAAGTACGATTGTGTCGGGAGATGCTGTCAGAGGTTGAACTGCCACAATTGTTTTTCTAATGTTATCTATTTTTTCAGTGAAGAAATTCATAAAGTCTTCACTACTAAACTGTGATGGAACACATTTTTCAGATCCCTGATTTGTTGTTAATTTAGCGACTGTACTGAAAAGGAACCTGGGGTTGTTTTTGTTATTTTCTATGAGTTTGCTCAGGTGTTTAGCTCTAGCAGCTTTTAGCGCCTGTCTGTAGCTAAGCATACTGTCTTTATACGCAATTCTAAATACCTCCAATTTAGTTTTCCTCCATTTTCTCTCCAGATTACGTGCTGTTCTCTTTAGGGCATACCTCTAAATACCTCTACCTTTTTACTCACAATTTATTCCTGTTTCTTACACTGTAGAAGAAATTTTAAACGGGAGGCTTTTAAAAGTAACTGTTGATGAGAATGAGGTTTTAGTGTTTATCTGTGTGGACGTCACCAGTGCAGTGGAGAGAATGAGGTTTTTACACAAACTCAACAATGTGATTTTAAACTGCAGCACTGCAGAGTTTTTAGTTTTGGGAGGAGATTTTAATTTTACAGCAGAAAATAATTACAGGAATCATACAGAACCTCATGTAGCTTCCTGTAAGTGAGATGGTGGAGACCCAGGGCTGTTCACTGTCAGGAATGTTGTACACTCTACTTACTGAACCTCTTTTAATCAGACTGAGAAATCATCTATCTGGTTCTAATATTCCACACTAATGCTTCACTCTACCTG
>NC_139588.1:25068492-25070992 GCF_946808225.1 Silurus aristotelis | reverse complement strand
CGATCGAATGAGGTCTCGGAACGGATTAAATCACTTTTACATTCATTCCTATGGGGAAAATCAGTTCAAACGTACGAGCAAATGGACCTACGAGCAATTTTACAGAACGAATTCTGCTCGTACAACGGGGTTCCACTGTATCTCAAAAAACATGGCCACCATCCACCAATTACATGTGAGCACCTGTTAAGACAACATTACCAGAGGCGTATTACAACAACACTCGCTGAGCGTGTTCCCAATGTCTTTCTCTTTCTGACCTTCAGTACTCAGTTACTGGAAACCCGCTTATTGTTGTTGCAGCTATATTTATATTTATTATTATTATTATTATTACCCGGAACATCTTCTCCACTTTGGCGATGGTCTTCACAAAGACGGTGCCGAGTTGATCCCCGACTCCAGCCAGCAGAAACCCGAAGAGCGGGATGCCAAATATGGCGTAAAGAATGCAGAAAGTTTTCCCTCCCTCTGTGCTCGGAGCGATGTTCCCATATCCTGCAGGAGAGAGAAACATGATCCATCACCAAGCGCAGGGAAAGTATTCAAATCTAATCCAGATTTTATACACATTTTTTTAAAGATTCTTATCACATGTATAAATCCTTCATCTTTCAGTGCAGTTGAGTGTAAATGCTGCTCGACTCTAAACTCTAACCCCCCAGTGGTGCGGGAGTGGTGGCGGAGCCGGACGGGACGAGCGGTAAGAAACACCCGGAGCTGATGAAACTAATCGGTGCGCTCTGTTCAGCCTCGAGAGCTTCTAAAAGACACCAAGCAGAGACGGAGGAAGAGCCGCTGAACGGTGATGAGCGCGGGAGGGCGCAGGAGAAAGACGTGTTGGCAGGCGAGTGCACTCAGGCGGACCCCCTAGGGAAAGACGTGCGGTCCCCGAGGACACTCGGGCAGACACTAGAAATGAAAGCGTGCTGATCTGCGGGTTTGTGGGTGAACCCCAGCGTGAGCACTGGAAGGTGAAGCACCAGGAGAAAAGAGAAAGTAAATAAATAAAACTCTGCTTGGTGAATTTTTTCCTGTCTCTCTTTCCTCCAGCACAGAAACAGTGGGTTTGCTACTAAAACATTCTAATCACAACACTTTCACCACTTCTAGTGATCAAACCCAATCAACCAATCCGCTGATTTGTGACTAGCCACACCCACAAAACACCAAAAACGGCAAAGACGAACAAGAAAAATGGTGAATTAACAGTGACAGCGTGCAGCTTCACTACAATGTGTTATAAATACTGCTATAACACAACTGCCCTACTTCAGCTAACACACACACACACACACACACACACACACACACACACGCACGCACACACACACACGCACAAACACACGCACAAACACACACACACAAACACACGCACACACACGCACAAACACACACGCACAAACACACGCACACACACGCACATACACACTCGAAATGTTCACAACTTACACACAACTCATACACAACTCGCACACAACTTACAACTCACACAAAACTCACTCACAACCAACACACAACTCACACACAACCCACAAACAACTCACAAACAACCAACACACAACTTACACACAACCCACAAACAACTCATGCACAACTCACGCAACACAACTCACAACTTACACACAACTCATACACAACTTACAACTTACACACAACCCACTCACAACTCACAAACAACCAACACACAACTTACACACAACCCACAAACAACTCATGCACAACTCACGCAACACAACTCACAACTCACAAACAACCAACACACAACTTACACACAACTCACAAACAACTCACTCACAACCCACAAACAACTCACAAACAACCAACAAACAACTTACACACAACCCACAAACAACTGATGCACAACTCACGCAACACAACTCACAACTTTTACACAACTCACTCAATTAACTCCACCTAGGAGCTCAAGACTTCCTCTGCAGAACCTACTCTGCTCTCACACTCACTACTTCTCTCTAGACTCTGAATGCTCCTCTAATGCTAAGATCTTCTCCATCATAGAGCAAACTAGCTTACACTTCTCCCAGATACAATGATCACTAGTGACGGATACAGACTGAATAAACACGTCACCAGTGTTGTGCAGTAACGCGTTACTTTTGACAGTAACTAATACTAATAAAAATAAATTAACTCCGTTAGCGTGTGGTTCGTTACCCGTTACTTTATTAAATGAATGAATTTGGGCTGAAGTGTAGACTACAGTCTAACAGTCTGACCTGCTTACAGCAGAGACACATTGTAGGATTGGTGGATGAACCACTGTAAACAGGAAGAAGACGCACTGTGGACGTGTCTCTGTTTATTCAGGTCTGTGCGGCAGTAATGGCGAGTCGAGGCGAGAGCAAGACGAGTTTCTCAAAGTGGAAATATGATCATTATTACACTTTAGTTGAGCATAAAGACAAAAACTTTTTAGTCAAATGTAAGTTGTGTCTTTCTGGTTCGAAGCTCGTATCTACTGCGATAAACAGCAACT
>NC_139588.1:25053492-25060992 GCF_946808225.1 Silurus aristotelis | reverse complement strand
TCTCATCCCTACACTGGCTTCCTGTTAAGATTCAAATCCACTACAAACTACTGCTTCTTACCTACAAAACACTAAATAGTTTATCTCCATGTATCTCCAGTCTTCTAACACGCTACAATCCCTCACGCTCCCTGAGATCTCAAAACTCTGGGCTTCTAGTAGTTCCTAGAATAGCAAAGTCCACTAAAGGTGGTAGAACATTCTCACATTTAGCTCCTAAACTCTGGAATAGTCTTCCTGACAGTGTTCGGGGTTCAGACACACTCTCCCAGTTTAAGTGCAGATTAAAGACGTATGTTTTTAGCGAGTTCTACACATAACACACATCACATCATAACCTTGTGCTCCAGAACATCTGATCACATCACATTATCAACTTGTGCTGTTAATATCATGACCAGCAGCTACGCTAATTCCTCTCCACTGCTTCTCTTTCTCTCCCCATCCCGAGGCTTCCTGAGGTTTCTCCAGCCCCAGTCACGTCTCACCTCATGAAGATTCTGGACCTTTAAAGAAGTAGATGCCCACAAACATCCCGAGCCATCTAGAGACGTACCAGTGCCAATTGGATCCCACTTCATGTGGAGTTTGGACACTGGACCTCTTTAAGTGTTTAAAGGCTCTGGCATGGAGAAGCTGGTGTTGGATCTGTAATGATCTCAGATGTTGAGCTATTTTATGAGCTGCTCAGTAGCTCCTAGTTTTATAACCATAATGACTGTAGAAGACTGTAGAAAGATCATCAGTCATAATCACACACTCCAGTGCTCATGTTAGTTCTCACTCTCCAGTGTTCTGTAGTGTTTAAAGACTATAATCACACTCTTGATGTCACCCAAATGAGGATGAGGTTCTGCTTTTGAGTCTGGTTCCTCTCAAGGTTTCTTCCTCATAACATCTAAGGGAGTTTTTCCTTTACCACAGTCTCCATGTTGATCATCAGAGATAAACACACACATTCACCTTCACTGTTACATTCTGTAAAGCTGCTTTGAGATGATGTGTGTTGTGAAAAGTGCAATAGAAACAAATGTAACAGACTTTATTGAATTTTGTTATGCTGTACTAATTCTGGATCGACTCGTGTTCATTGTGTGTGTGTGATCTATTTTTCCCCTCGGGGCTTGCCATAGATAGGTGAGGGACATTCGCACTTGGGGGTGCTAAAGTGTCGGAGAATTCTGGCTGAAGGTTATGGTGTGTAATAAAGTTGTGAAGAGTTTGGATAATCTTGTTTCTTGTTTTACTTAATATAAAGTGTTTAGGTGAACCCCACACGAAAGCTCAGTTACATAAACTTGACTTGACTTTAGTGTGCATCAGTTTGTCAGAGTGTGTAGAAGTGTGTATTCACGTGTATTAGTGTGTAGAAGTGTGTATTCACGTGTATTAGTGTGTAGAAGTGTCAAAGGTCATTTTGACATTGTTGAAGATCCTTGACACGCTTTCAAAAGAAGATTTCCAGAACATGTTCCAGAAGAACACTGGGGGCGCTGTATTACTGTGTAAGGAGACTATTTTTTGAAGGTGATCGTGTGGAAACGTAGATAAATAAAGTATTTTCTTTTGAACAGAGCGAATCTCCAAAGTTTTTGATGCCACCTCATAGTAGGTCTGAGGAGTGTTTGGTATAAAGTTCATTTGAATTCAGTGTGTTTTAATAGTGGACTTTGTTCTTGAGCAGCTTTACTCAGATAATTAAGTTATTAAGTTGAAATGTGTAAGTTTACTGCCTATCAGTTTATTCTCCAGAATAATAAGACTGCCTTCAGAAGGCAGATGTTTCCACCTGGTGTTGGTGTGAGACATGGACTGATCCATTTGCAGCTCAGAATCAATGTAATAAATGTGAAGGAGCTAAAATATAGCAGGACCTCAGGCACCTCTATCTTCTGTCAAGTGCAAGGGGATGTAAAAGTACTGATGACTTATAATCAGCTCAGGGTGAAGCTTCATATCAGACCTGAGTGAACCATCAACACAGATGCTGTGGGCAGAAAGGTTCCAAGCTGTCATTGCTTCCTGAGGAGTTTGAGGTTCTCAGGTGTCTGAAGGTCACTCCTGCAGCTACTCACTGTTGCTTTAGCCATCTGTTTCAGAGTGGCAGCAAGTTCGGAAAAGTTTTACCCTGTAGGTGAAATGTGTGGGGATGGATTTCACCTGCACATGCTGAATTACAATGAGATGTTGCGAGATGTTCTGAGACATGGCGAGACATTGTGATATGTGATGAGATGTTTTGAGATATGGAGATATTTGGTGAGCTGCATTAAGATACTGTTAAACATGGTGAGATGTGGTGAGATGTAATACGATAATGTGATTTAAAAACAGAAAGCATGGAACATCTTCCCTGCCAGAATCCCTACTAGAGCACATCGACTTCTAACTCATGACGTGACACAAGGAACCTGACATAAATCTGAGGAACTAAAATCTTAGTTACTTGAATCCACAAAGGAGGACATTCAACCTTCTTCAAATTTATCTAATTTATGTTATCAGCCACAACAGTATTATGAAATTACTGATGGTACTGATGTAGGTGAGGAGACCTGGGGTGCAGTCAGCGTTCACATTCATGTGATCAGAGTTCTATAGCAGACCACTCAAGATCTTCCTCTCCAAAGCAGGTAAACCAGATCTTCAAGGAGTTGACTTTGTGCACAGGGCCATTGCCATGCTGGAACAGGTTTGGGTTTCCAAGTTCAAGTGAATGAAACATTTTATTGTAGCACATCTAAAGAGATCAAGATTAAAAGCGCTTTGTGGCAACAGTTTGGAAAATAATCACATATAGCAGGAAAGGTCAGGTGACCCAATACTTCTGGCAATATGGTGTATGTCCTGTGGAACCTTTGGACTTTTTCCCTGTAGCATGAGGTAGATCTAACACATCACTCCACAGTAAGTTTATCACACCAACAGTAACGCATGTTGAAACCCCACTAAGATACTGTGCCTTCCAAAACCAGGCAGGTCATGTTTGAAAGTCCTTTAATGTGGCCTCCAAATCAGTTCTACACCAGCCAAATTTCCTCCACAGCCATGTGAGATACTGATCTCCAGGTCTGAGAAGGTTTTGGCAAATGGGTTTTTCACATGGACAGTAGTGATGTTGAATAAAAGAGCATTTTGGGTTTCATGTTCTTGTGTAAGAATCTAAAAGTATTGACAGTGAAAGTGGATAATGCAGAGTAGACCGGTAGCGTTGAATTACGAGGAGATGAGAAGGTTCCTTCTGCACGTTGTTGAGAAAAGCCAGTACTGATATATTATTACTCCAGTATGTAGTCATGTGACCAGGTATCGAGTCATTAGTGTCCTGATGTGGGTTCAGCATTCGAACCCACATTCACCTCATACCATCTCAGACCGACACACACACACACACACACACACACACACACACACACACACACACACACACACACACACACACACTGTGATTGGACGTATCTAGCAAAAGCATTTCCAATCTGATGGAATAAAAGCCTGATGGTAAATAAATTAACCGCCTTTCAGTCAAACAGCTTTTTCCCTGCACAGGAATCTCGAGTTACTCGGACAGTGACTACATCATCTCTGAGACACTAATCAATACTTACAGGAATCTCACTACCTTCAGAGCTCTTCACCTCAGAAACTTATCTCCAGGAAGCTTCTGCTACTGTGAAATTCAGAGCTTTAATCCACACACAGATGCTGGTGAAATTCATATGTAGAACCCAAACTGCTATTGTGAAGATGGGTTTCATTAATAAAAAGCCTTGTGATGTTCATCAAAGTTGTTCAGTAAACTTTTCAGAAGAAACATCCTGGTTTGAAATTTCCTCCTATTAATGTGGCTGCACTCTGTTCAGTGTTTCTATCACATGGTTCCTCTCCATTTACCTCAATTACCAAACCAAACACACTGTCTTTACCTCCACCAATAAAACCA
Organism: Silurus aristotelis; assembly: GCF_946808225.1. Lineage (NCBI taxonomy): Eukaryota > Metazoa > Chordata > Actinopteri > Siluriformes > Siluridae > Silurus > Silurus aristotelis. The sequence goes on along the minus strand of NC_139588.1, from coordinate 25,057,049 downwards.
AACACACTGTCTTTACCTCCACCAATAAAACCAAACACACTGTCTTTACCTCCACCACTAAAATCAAACACACTGTCTTTACCTCCACCAATAAAACCAAACACACTGTCTTTACCTCCACCAATAAAACCAAACACACTGTCTTTACCTCCACCAATAAAACCAAACACACTGTCTTTACCTCCACCAATAAAACCAAACACACTGTCTTTACCTCCACCAATAAAACCAAACACACTGTCTTTACCTCCACCACTAAAACCAAACACACTGTCTTTACCTCCACCAATAAAACCAAACACACTGTCTTTACCTCCACCACTAAAACCAAACACACTGTCTTTACCTCCACCACTAAAACCAAACACACTGTCTTTACCTCCACCACTAAAACCAAACACACTGCCTTTACCTCCACCACTAAAACCAAACACACTGTCTTTACCTCCACCACTAAAACCAAACACACTGTCTTTACCTCCACCACTAAAACCAAACACACTGTCTTTACCTCCACCAATAAAACCAAACACACTGTCTTTACCTCCACCAATAAAACCAAACACACTGTCTTTACCTCCACCACTAAAACCAAACGCACTGTCTTTACCTCCACCACTAAAACCAAACACACTGCCTTTACCTCCACCAATAAAACCAAACACACTGTCTTTACCTCCACCACTAAAACCAAACACACTGCCTTTACCTCCACTAATAAAACCAAACACATTGCCTTTACCTTCACCACTAAAACCAAACACACTGCCTTTACCTTCACAACTAAAACCAAACACACTGCCTTTACCTCCACCACTAAACCCAACACACTGCCTTTACCTCCATCACTAAACCCAACACACTGCCTTTACCTCCATCACTAAACCCAACACACTGCCTTTACCTCCACTACTAAACCAAACACACTGCCTTTGCCTCCATCACTAAACCCAACACACTGCCTTTAACTTCACCACTAAACCTAACACACTTCCTTTACCTCCATCACTAAACCCAACACACTGCCTTTACCTCCATCACTAAACCAAACACACTGCCTTTACCTCCACCACTAAACCCAACACACTGCCTTTACCCCATCACTAAACCCAACACACTGCCTTTACCTCCATCACTAAACCCAACACACTGCCTTTACCTCCACCACTAAACCAAACACACTGCCTTTACCTCCACCACTAAACCCAACACACTGCCTTTACCTCCACCACTAAACCAAACACACTGCCTTTACCTCCACCACTAAACCCAACACACGGCCTTTACCTCCATCACTAAACCCAACACACTGCCTTAACCTCCACCACTAAACCAAACACACTGCCTTTACCTCCATCACTAAACCCAACACACTGCCTTTACCTCCACCACTAAACCCAACACACTGCCTTTACCTCCACCACTAAGCCCAACACACTGCCTTTACCTCCATCACTAAACCCAACACACTGCCTTTACCTCCATCACTAAACCCAACACACTGCCTTTACCTCCACTACTAAACCAAACACACTGCCTTTGCCTCCATCACTAAACCCAACACACTGCCTTTAACTTCACCACTAAACCTAACACACTTCCTTTACCTCCATCACTAAACCCAACACACTGCCTTTACCTCCATCACTAAACCAAACACACTGCCTTTACCTCCACCACTAAACCCAACACACTGCCTTTACCCCATCACTAAACCCAACACACTGCCTTTACCTCCATCACTAAACCCAACACACTGCCTTTACCTCCACCACTAAACCAAACACACTGCCTTTACCTCCACCACTAAACCCAACACACGGCATTTACCTCCATCACTAAACCCAACACACTGCCTTAACCTCCACCACTAAACCAAACACACTGCCTTTACCTCCATCACTAAACCCAACACACTGCCTTTACCTCCACCACTAAACCCAACACACTGCCTTTACCTCCACCACTAAGCCCAACACACTGCCTTTACCTCCATCACTGCCTAAATTACTGTCTTTATTCACCAGACCAAACCCTCTGACTTTACCTTCATCTCATACCAAAAACCCTGCATTTATTTTCAACACCAAACCGAATTCTCCTCCTCTGCCTTCATCAGTCTGAACGTCTATTATTTGCGTTTCTTTTTTTTTTTCCTGAATTCAGCATTCATTACCGCTTTAAGTTTCAGAGTGTTGAGACACTCGTGTTTCACAGAAGCCAAGACTCCACAGGAGATCTGGAATATTGGCACGACCTGAATCCTATCCCTATGCCAGCGTTCTGTTCGAGTGACCCAAGAAGCACTTTTTTGAGTTTCTGAGTCTGCTCTTCAGGAAGGCAGCATGGAGATCAGTGACTTCTAGAATTCCTAGTTTTCAGGGGCGTTTAGGAAGCAGTGCATGGATAGGCCACATGGTGCGTTACACTTCTGAGATTCCTGATTTTCAATTTTTTTAATCATTCAATGAATAAAAAAAGTCATTTATCCCAAACACTTAGAGGAGCCTCAGAAACACACTTCCTGTTTCACAGACATTTACACAAATATTCACCAATCTACTTTCACATTTATTTTTATCCTCTGCCACATTTAGCCTGGACCACCATGAGAGATACGATCTGGATCGATGGAACTCTCTTGTTTCTCTGGACTTAAGACTCACAGGAGACTGCAAATCTCCACCAGTTGCACAAGCACCAGAGTAGAGGATTCTAAAGGAGAATGTATTCAGGGATTTACTGCACATTATGTCGTTATCATCGGCACTTTGAGTAAGTGGAATCTGAAACATCTGTAATGGGCAGATTTTTGGATGGAGCTGAGATTCATCCTGTTCTGAAGGCAGTAACAATGTTCACACTGATCAACAATAACATTATGACCACCTTCCTAATATCGTGTTGGTCTCGTTCTGCTGCTAAACAGTTGTGACCCATCGATCATTAACATCATGAACTTTTTTTTTTCATGAGCAGTTTGAGATACAGCAGCTCGTCTGTTGGATCGGACCACACGGACCAGCCTTTACTCCACTTGTGCATCAATGAGACCAGTGGTTAGGCCTCTGGGTTACTGATCAGGGTTGGGAGTTCAGGTCCCAGGTCTTTAACTTTATCTGCTCCAGGGTCCTCATCATTGCTGACCCTGTGCTCTGACACGAACGTCCTGGATTTGCAAAGACTTTGAATTTAGGATGGAGCTGAGTATTTTATCTCCAGTTGGTTGATACCTTTGGTAAAGCCCTTGAGCAAGGCACTAAACCTGGTCTGCTGAGAGTTGTATCATGGCTGACCCTGCATGCTGACCACAGTTTCCCAATTTCCCAATTCAGTGTGCTGTTAACAGTAGATGTGACCCATAAAGGCTTCTTCTAATGATTTGAATGTAATCAGAGCCGTGAGCGATGTGAAGCACTGAGTGCACTTCCAACACGTCTCTGATGATCGCGATATCATAGTGTGATAAAAACGGAAAGGTCACCTTAATGAGAGTCTCGAGTTCCTCAGGTGTGACACAGGGATGCTTCTGTAGGAACGCTGCCTTCTCAGCTGTA
>NC_139588.1:25022601-25027601 GCF_946808225.1 Silurus aristotelis | reverse complement strand
GCTGTGAAGAAAAACCCTAAACAATGGGGACATCACCAGCAACCTCTGTGGAGCAGGGGTGAGGGTCTCATCATGAACAGTTCAAAAAAGACTGAGATCTAGAGGAAAATCTAGAATCCAGAGAACCTCTACCAAATGTAGGGAAAGAAGGAAGTGTGCAGAAATGAAGGCTCTGATTATGATCCCTTCTGGACTAGACTAGTGTTTATGGATGATGGATGAGACAGAGGTCACACACGTCCTGGTAACTTTGTTTTATTATTATTTATAAAGCAATAAATATCCGGAGACATTAATGGACAAAAACAAATCACACTTTGGTGTAAACAAACTGTACAGAAACATTCCGTGAAAATGATTTGAGCAGAATTTTATGATGAGAAATGTTTTGATCTATTTTGGGTTGGAGATCAGAAGCTGCTGCATTCATTATTTCAAACAGAATATTCATCAAACCACAAAACCTTCACTCGGTACTTCCTCTAATGGAATTCGCTGGTCATGGAGGAGATGCAGGAGGAGCGCATTACAGGAATTTAGAAGCACTTCCTGTGCACAATGGAAGGTCCAGCTTCATCATATTCCTGTTTACTGATCCACATCTGCTGGAAGGTGGAGAGCGAGGCCAAGATCGAGCCTCCAATCCACACTGAATATTTACGCTCAGGAGGAGCAATGATCTGAGGGACACACACACACACACACACTTAGTGACTGCAATCAGAACTGATCAACTGTGTGTGTGTGTGTGTGTCTGTGTGTGTGTGTGTGTGTGTGTGTGTGTGTGTGTGTGTGATTATAATAATAACCCTAGCTAGCAAACACTGCTATATGACAGATATACAGTGAGGAAAATAAGTATTTGAACACGCTGCTATTTTGCAAGTTCTCCCACTTAGAAATCATGGAGGGTCTGAAATTGTCATCGTAGGTGCATGTCCACTGTGAGAGACATAATCTAAAAAAAAAATTCAGAAATCACAATGTATTATTTTTAAACTATTTATTTGTTTGATACAGCTGCAAATAAGTATTTGAACACCTGTCTATCAGCTAGAATTCTGACCCTCAAAGACCTGTTAGTCTGCCTTTAAAATGTCCACCTCCACTACATTTATTATCCTAAATTAGATGCACCTGTTTGAGGTCGTTAGCTGCATAAAGACACCTGTCCACCCCATACAATCAGTAAGAATCCAACTACTAACATGGCCAAGACCAAAGAGCTGTCCAAAGACACTAGAGACAAAATTGTACACCTCCACAAGGCTGGAAAGGGCTACGGGGAAATTGCCAAGCAGCTTGGTGAAAAAAGGTCCACTGTTGGAGCAATCATTAGAAAATGGAAGAAGCTAAACATGACTGTCAATCTCCCTCGGACTGGGGCTCCATGCAAGATCTCACCTCGTGGGGTCTCAATGATCCTAAGGAAGGTGAGAAATCAGCCCAGAACTACACGGGAGGAGCTGGTCAGTGACCTGAAAAGAGCTGGGACCACCGTTTCCAAGGTTACTGTTGGTAATACACTCAGACGTCATGGTTTGAAATCATGCATGGCACGGAAGGTTCTCCTGCTTAAACCAGCACATGTCCAGGCACGTCTTAAGTTTGCCAATGACCATTTGGATGATCCAGACGAGTCATGGGAGAAAGTTATGTGGTCAGATGAGACCAAAATAGAACTTTTGGGTCATACTTCCACTAAACGTGTTTGGAGGAAGAAGAATGATGAGTACCATCTCAAGAACACCATTCCTACTGTGAAGCATGGGGGTGGTAGTATCATGCTTTAGGGGTGTTTTTCTGCACATGGGACAGGGCGACTGCACTGTATTAAGGAGAGGATGACCGGGGCCATGTATTGCGAGATTTTGGGGAACAACCTCCTTCCCTCAGTTAGAGCATTGAAGATGGGTCGAGGCTGGGTCTTCCAACATGACAATGACCTGAAGCACACAGCCAGGATAACCAAGGAGTGGCTCTGGAAGAAGCATATCAAGGTTCTGGCGTGGCCTAGCCAGTCTCCAGACCTAAACCCAATAGAGAATCTTTGGAGGGAGCTCAAACTCCGTGTTTCTCAGCGACAGGCCAGAAACCTGACTGATCTAGAGAAGATCTGTGTGGAGGAGTGGGCCAAAATCCCTCCTGCAGTGTGTGCAAACCTGGTGAAAAACTACAGGAAACGTTTGACCTCTGTAATTGTAAACAAAGGCTCCTGTACCAAATATTAACATTGACTTCCTCAGGTGTTCAAATACTTATTTGCAGCTGTATCATACAAATAAATAGTTTAAAAATCATACATTGTGATTTCTGGATTTTTTTTTTAGATTATGTCTCTCACAGTGGACATGCACCTACGATGACAATTTCAGACCCCTCCATGATTTCTAAGTGGGAGAACTTGCAAAATAGCAGCGTGTTCAAATACTTATTTTCCTCACTGTATGTGCTTCTTTCCCAAACCGTTAGCACAAAGTTGGATCTACACAATGGTATTGGATGTCTTTAGATGCTTCACTTGAGCTACCAGACCCAAATATGACAAGCTCCATGAAGATCTGCTCTCCATGGGTTGAATGGAAGATCTAATGCTATAGACCCTCAACCATATTGAACACCTTTGGGATGAATGTGCACACTGACTGCACCCCAGGAACCTCCTCACCTACATCAGTACCTGACTTTACTAACACCCTTGTAGCTAAATAAATCTCCAATAACCATAGTGGAACTAATAGAAGATTGGAGGTAACGGTACATGTGGAATTGGCTAGAATTTGCGTCAGCTTGGTGAGGTATCACTAGGTGATTGCTTTGACAGCTGGAAGACTGATAATTAGGTGTAAAATAAACCTCTAGCGTTTCTAACTCAGTTCCTGCTGCAGGTTTGTAGTTAGCAGTTGTAGATTCTGCAGTGAAAATCTCTTTGTACCTTGATCTTCATGGTGCTGGGAGCCAGAGCAGTGATTTCCTTCTGCATTCGATCAGCAATACCAGGGTACATTGTTGTTCCACCAGAGAGGACGTTGTTAGCGTAAAGGTCTTTACGGATATCGATGTCGCACTTCATGATGCTGTTGTAGGTCGTCTCATGAATTCCAGCAGACTCCATACCTGTGAATCAATTTCACCAAATTCAGTGTTTAATTGTGGAACCTTCAGCTTCTGAAGAAACAGCAGTGTTTATTGTGACTCACCGATGAATGAAGGCTGAAAGAGCGTCTCGGGGCAGCGGAACCTCTCGTTCCCGATGGTGATCACCTGACCATCAGGTAACTCGTATGACTTCTCCAGGGATGAGGAGGAAGCGGCGGTGGCCATCTCATTCTCAAAGTCCAGAGCAACGTAGCAGAGCTTCTCTTTAATGTCCCTCACGATCTCACGCTCAGCTGTTCACAAACAATCCAAACATTAGCATTTTGTTTCATGCTAGCTTTAGGTGGCAGTAAAACATCACATTGTGTACCGGTGGTGACAAAGGAGTAGCCTCGCTCCGTCAGGATCTTCATCAGGTAATCGGTGAGATCTCGACCGGCCAGGTCCAGACGCATGATAGCGTGGGGAAGAGCATAACCTTCATAAATGGGAACGTTATGTGTCACACCGTCTCCAGAGTCCAGCACGATACCTGTAAAGGACACAATCATTTGGCTCGATAAGCTAACGCTAAAGAGATGCTGCTGAACTACAGCATGAAGAACACAGAGGTTGGAGTTAAGTTCCTCACCTGTGGTTCTGCCCGAGGCGTAGAGTGAGAGCACGGCCTGGATGGCCACGTACATCGCAGGAACGTTAAACGTCTCAAACATGATCTACACAGAGACGATTTTCACAAAATGATTCCTCAATGTTCTACTCCTGTGATCATGACTCTCTCTCTCTCTCTCTCTCTCTCTCTCTCTCTCTCACCTGAGTCATCTTCTCACGGTTAGCTTTAGGGTTGAGTGGAGCCTCAGTGAGCAGAGTCGGATGTTCCTCAGGAGCCACCCTCAGCTCATTGTAGAAGGTGTGGTGCCAGATCTTCTCCATGTCGTCCCAGTTTGTGATGATGCCGTGCTCGATGGGGTACTTCAGGGTCAGGATACCTCGTTTACTCTGAGCTTCATCACCTACATATGAGTCCTTCTGCCCCATCCCCACCATCACACCCTGCAGAGTAAACGCACACACACACACACACACACACACACACACACACACACACACACACACACACACACACCATCACCTCTCTGAGCAGAACCGAGCTGCCCGGGTCGCAGATCCAGTGTGTTTGCTTAGGGACGCAGCCCAAATTTCCTCTTGTAGAGCATGAAGGATGGCGTGCAGGCGTTGTTCAGGGAATGAGGAGTGAAATGAAGGTGGTGGTGTGTGTGTGTGTGAGTGTGTGTGAGTGTGAGTGTGTGTGTGTGTGTTTGTTGACCTGATGACGCGGTCGGCCCACGATGGACGGAAACACGGCTCGAGGAGCATCGTCTCCCGCAAACCCGGCTTTCACCAGTCCTGAGCCGTTATCACACACCAGAGCAGTGGTTTCTTCATCGTCACACATGGTGTCTGCTGGGTTTCTACACACACACACACACACACACACACACACACACACACACACACACACACATTAAGGACTGCATATGAAATACATGGACAATTATATTCCACATCTCTCTTAATTTAGTAAATTAAGGAATTCTCTCTTTTGAAAGTTTTTGGAGTTACAGTCAGGAAGTTCAGTTTGGAAACAATGTTTTCTGGATAAAACTTCCTAATGATCTGATCTGAACCTGCTTCCATTCAGGAGAGGAGTTAATACTCCACTTTAAAATCCTGCTCCAGAAATCTGATTTTCCTCCTTACACACTATAATTATTTCTCTGAATCATCTTCAGGGTTCAGTTTGTGTTCCTGCAGGAGCTGAAACAGGAATAATACACAGCTCTCTTCATCTTCTTCCTGCTCCTGTCTGTCCTGTAATGAGGAGGAGAAGATGTTCCACT
>NC_139588.1:25000101-25007601 GCF_946808225.1 Silurus aristotelis | reverse complement strand
TTCTCCACGATCACTGAACACCTGGCTCGCCCTTCGACCCACTGCTCCCATGATGCTCTGCGCTGGAGGGGAGGAGCTAGCCACGCCCACTTTCACAGGAGAAGCTACAATGACATAAAAAACAGTGATAAAAATGTATAATATTGTGGTGATCTCACACACGTCACACTGCTCACAGTTCACTCAGTGTCTCCACGGGTTCAGATCAGGAGGAGCTGAAAACATCCATAAGTGTGCTATAAAGTGTTTGTGTAGGAGGTTATAAACATGTTGAAAGATAAAAATAGTCAGTGAATGTGTGTAAATATGATCTCAGGAATGGATTCTGGTTTTGGTGTAAACTGATTTTTAAACTTTGAGTTTTTCACTCTTACTCTAATTACTGCATGTCATCAGAAATGTCTTCTAAAATGTACATTTGTGGACACCTGACTAGTAGATGAATATTTGCCTCCTTATAAAACATCTCATTCCACATTTAGTGTGCTGTTATAATAAGTTTCACTCTTCTGGGAAGATGTTCCTCTAGGATTTGTGGAGATTCATACAGCTACAAGAGTGTTAGTGAAGTCAGTTACTAATGTAGGTGAGAAAGTGAGAAGGTGTGGGGTGCAGTCAGTGTTCACATTCATCCATCGGTGTTTAATAGGGTTTATAGCAGAATATCTTCCACTCCAAACCATGTCTACATGGTCTGCAGATCTTCATGGAGGTGGCTTTGTGTACAGGGGCATCATCATGCTGGAACGGGTTTGGATCTTCTAGTTTAAGTGAAGCATCCAAAGACCTCTAATACAACTGTGAGTCTTCACCATTGTGGTAACATTTTAGGGAAGAACCTCCACATGTGGGTGAAGGTCGAGTGTCCAAATAGTTTTTCACCGTGTATAAAGTTTAGAAGTCATTTGTGGTTGTAGAATCCACTTGGTTTAAATACGGAACCTGAACGTTCCATTAATTCCATCAATAATTCAATCAGCGCAGTGTTTCTCCTGGAACCTCCCCCATCCATTACACTGCAGAGTGAAGCCCAGTGCCAGCTCACACACACGCTCACACACACACACACACACACACACACACACACACACAGAATCAGACTCCGTGTCCCTGCTCACCCTCGCTTATAAACAAAAGGTCCACTGAGCTTCTGAAATGGAGCCTAACAAAGAACCTCACACACACACACACACACACACACACACACACACACACACACACACACACACACACACACTGACCATTGTCACTGTCTCACACAAAGATAAATGACAGGAGCACGGAAACAGTAATGATGGAGAGACGAGCTCCATCCTAAACACCAGAGCAGCTTTGAGAGAAGGTTCTGAGCTCTCATTGGACCTGTTCTTCATGACAATGAGCTGGTGATGTTCAATACCCGGCTTCATCACAAAGGAGATAACCAGTACATAAGACCATGAGGAAGAGGGGGAGGAGAGAGATATATATACAGTGTGTGTGTGTGTGTGTGTGTGTGTGTTTGTTTTGTGGTGTTTGGGAAGGAGCCAAAAATTCAAAGAAATGTATAAACACTGTAACCTTTCTGAGGTTCTGGAGCAGAGGTCTTGGATTTCTTCATCCTGTGCAGGAAGATCTTACAGCGGTAGATAATGAAGTTTATTGAGCAGGCATCTGGAACAGTTAAACACACACACACACACACACACACACACACACACACACACACACACACACTGTTGAACAGTAAGTGAGACAGTAGGAACATGTCAGTAGTGTAAATGGGCCGTTTTCAGGCTTAAATATCATTCAGGGGAAAGTTCCTGGTCTTCTGAGTCGAGTTACGCAGCAGATTTTCTGAACTCCACCCTCACAGCTCTGAGGATGGTGAAGGTTTCTTGAGTAGAAACATTCAAAATGGAGATTTTTTTCTGTACTGCATTTATACACAGGCACAGTGCATGGAGACGCTTTTCTTTCCTGTCAAATTAACAGCATAAAAACAATTTGAAAATATTTCTATGTTGATTAAATGTGCAAAATTTTAGATGTTTCTACAAGTATTGGGACACCTGACTTTTCCACCTGACTGTTACCACAAACCTGATGACACACAATTGTGTTGGATGTCTCTGGATGCAGGAGTTTGGAATTTTCCCTTCACTTCAACTAGGCGACCTGAACCTGTTCCAGCATCACCCACCCCTGTGCACAAAGCCAGATCCAAAATCTGCTTTCCATTGGTTGAAGAGTGGAAGATCTTGTGATTAATGTGAACACTGACTGCACCCCAGGAACCTCCTCACCTCTCACCTACATCAGTACCTGACTTTACTAACACACTTGTAGCTGAATGAATCTCCACTAAATCCTAGTGGAACATCTTCCCAGAAGAGTGGAGGAGATTATAACACGGAATGAAGACTAAATGTGGAATGAGATGGTCAGGTGTCCAAAAAACGTTTATCCAGATAGTGTATTTTTCTAACACACACATTTAGTTGAATAGAATGTAGTGTTTGTTACCTCCCAGTAATTTGGCCTGGCAGTTGACGAACTCAGTGGGAGGTGGAGCTTCATTACGTTTCTTCTTCTTTTTCTCCGGGGCAGCTGTTTGCTCGTAGGTGGAGGAGGTGGAAGAGGTGGAGGTGGTGGTGGAGGACATGGGTTTCTGACCCCCAGGGGGCGCCGTGACACTCGGCACAGCCCGACTCTCCCAGTAACGTTGACAGAGGTGATAGAGGATCTGTATGAACATGCATTTCTCTGCTGATGATGCAGCGACCCACTGATCAGATCTCTGATCAAACACCAGGTCAAACTCAGGACTGTCCTGAGTCATATCATAATAAACAAAAAATACAGAGCAGATGTTTGAGATTATTTCAGTTTGACTTAAATCTTTTTTAAATCTCAGTTTAATCGATAAAATAAATGGAACCTTGTCGGAGTCGATGCCGTCGACACGCCGAAGCTGCTCCAGCCTCCACTGCGAGCGTTTCTCCAGTTCTGCTGAAATCTCAAACTGCTTCACTTTGGTGAGAAAAACTTCAGTCGGCCTTTTATTCGTCACTACAGAAATAATTCAATCAACAATTTCTTCATCATCATCATCATCATCATCATCATCCCTGTCATTTTTATGCTATTGTTTATGTTAGCATAAAGCGATGATGTCATTCATGTCATCACGTTATCATAGCGTAACACTGACATCTGGCATCTATTGTTTAGCTGTTAGCTATTAATGCTTATCCATTAGCATAATGCAAAAAGATGTACCTGACAGACAAAGGAAGGTGATGTACTCTCTCTTACGCCCTGCTGGGACGAAGGTCAGTCTTCTTCTTCTCCTCTTTCTCACTTCAATCAGTGTTAATAACTTCTCATTGTGTGGAGTGAAGATTTCTCTGCTAATCGCTGACTGGATCGTCATAGTCACAACCTGCAGCTGGAGAATTTCAGAAAAACATCACACACTGATGACACAACACAGTGTCCTTCTCAGGGTTCTCAGGGAGTTGGTGAAGGTCATTCATTCATTTTTCCTCTTCTTGTGTGTAAAGTTGAATAGATCAAGTCCAGGTTTCTTCTGATGAATCCCCAGACATTCTGAGAGATTTTATCTGGTCCTGGTTTGTAAATGCCAGAAGAACTGACCTCTCTATATTTGAAGAAGCATCAGCTTCACGTCGAAGCTCTCACAAATTTCTCTGCTTCTCACTTTATCAGTCAGTAAATCCAGAAACCCCATGAGGAACCTCATTTCCACCTTGTTGTCCACCCAAAACGCATTACTATAGCTATGGAAAAAGATGCAGGCTGATCAAGAAAGAGTTCTAGTTCATGTGACTGTTATGCACTGGTTCCTTTCACCTGAACACCATCTTCAGAAAGAACAGCAGGAGAGAAACAAATATGATTGAGTTGTTAGAGTGATTATCTTCCCCAGACATGTTCATCTCAAACTCACAACGGCTCTCCCTCATCTGTACACCTGCTTGAGGAGCATCTCCCCGGACCTTTACCTTCATCTCAGATGTTGTGAATCCACAGCACAGCTTTAACCTCATATATATCATAAAAAAAATCCACCATGCAGGCATTTCTGTAGCTTTCATGGAGATGATTAGGTGTAAGCCATTTCTCAGAACAATTTTTACAAACAGCACAATACAGTGGATTTCTGTCAAAGTCTGCACTTTTCTCAAAATCCTGAGTTCATCTCACAAAAGTAAGTATTTGTGTAAATGATCATCTCATTGCCATCAGAATAACGGGTCCCTTTGTCATCGTTTACAAACACAATCGTCACAACGTTTAGTCACGTTGTCAGTTTCCATGTTTTCTGATGAAAACTATGGTTTGGATTCCAATGATAGGAAACGCATGAGGAATTTGGCATTTATGAATATCAGCAGCACAAATGTACACATGACTGTATGTGGTATGTTGAAGGTAAGAGATCTGCCAGGATTCACACTTTTACAGAAACAAAAGTCTAATAGGAATTTAGGTTTGAGAGATTCTGACCCCTCGTTTTCTATTCCACGATTCATGTAATGAATTGGAGCTGTAATGTTTTCTCGAGTAATTCCACTACAAAACATCACAGAGGCTTCGTTTAGTCCATTCAACTCCACACAGAGCACTGTGTTTCCCGTAGACCGTTATTACTGATGCACCACCCGCTAAACTCTGGAGTGCTTTGGGCAGGCAACACAGAAGATGCTGCAGAATAAAAAATGGAAGAACGCGGAGAAAACAGTGACGGGTGCGGAGAAGATTCATATGTCTGTTTCTGCCACACTAAATAAAAAGTTGAGAAAAAAAAAACAGACGAAGCAGAGGAGCGTCGTTCACCAACAGCTTCACACTTCTGGCCCACAACATGGTTACCGGTGGATGCACCAGAAATGTCGTGTGTTTATGAGAAATCCATTTCGGTATTGTGACGAATGAAGTAAGAATTGCGAGGAAAAACTTGGAATTGCGAGAACTTTTTTATGTGGTGGAAACAGGCTTCCTTATGATTCAGGCCAAAGAAATAGACAAACTTCCTAAAACTTGTGAATATTTCAAACTATTTTTTTCTGTGTATATATTTGTATTTGCATTCTGATGTGGCAGTTAATTAAATATAATGGTTTTAGTTTTCAGATATTCTTGTGTGTAATTTCAGAAACAAAAATGAACTTTTATCAGAAAATTCTTTAATTTTTGTCTTGTTCATTTTTATAGACGTGTTTTATTTTCTCTTGTATATTTACTATTAATTTTAAATAAAGGAAAAAGCACTTCTTATCCGATTACTTGAATAATTGTTGAAATTATTGTTAGAATACTGGGTTATTAAAGTAATCGAGAGCAACAGCTCTATAATGAACTGATTTGGGGGTAAAAGCTGTTCAGGTGGAACAGGAATAATATATTTTGATCAACATGAACATAAACGACTGATAATGTAGAAAACAGCAGGCACTTGTACACAATCAGTTACATGAATGTACCGTTCACAAAGTGTTCAAACAGCAAGAAACTGCTTTTATTATGTGCACGAGTGAAAACAAGTAGTTTTGAGATTTTCATTTCTGATCTGAGAAACGCTGCAAAACTACTGAGAAAAAACTGTGAAGCAGAAATAATCTCACCAGAAAAGGAAATTATTAACTTAGATAGATAGATAGATAGATAGATAGATAGATAGATAGATAGATAGATAGATAGATAGATAGATAGATAGATAGATAGATAGATAGATAGAATTATTATTACTCACCTGTTTGCACTCCTCCGCTTCTGCTCTCTCTCTCTCTCACACGATTTGCTTTAGTTTATATGCTCGGAATAAATCTCAGCCATCTCTCTCTCTCTCTCTCTTTCTCTCTCTCTCTCTCTCTCTTTGTGTGTGTGCATGTGTGTGTGTGTGTGTGCATGTGTGTGTGTGTGTGTGTGTGTGTGTGTGTCTGTCACTGCCGCTCTGTCCCTGTGCAGTTTGCTCTGATCATGTGACCCAGACTCTGCTGGTGAATTGGTGGCTTGTGATTGGTTCGAGACGTGATTCATTTCCAGCTGTTGTACAGGAAATAGCAATAAAATGTGAGGCATCTTTCACAATACAGCCTAAAGTATGTGCACCCCTGATACTCACACCCATGTCGGGAAACTGAGGTGACATTTCACCCTGTGATGTTTCTGATGTAAAACAGATATAGAGATTCTCTCTTATAACTCCAAATCAACTCCAAATTCCCAGCATTCACCATGGCCATGGACACACCTTCTCCTTCAATAGATTTTTCTTTATTTTTATTATTTTCAACACTGTAAAATTAACACTGAAGAATCCAAACTATGAAACACTTGTGAACATGTTAAGGAACCAAGAATATGTTTTATATTTACAATTGTCCGAAGTGGCTCCATGAAGCTCTGAGGCAGCTACACAAACTCATATCATTCTCCCATCAGATTCACAAGGTGGCACCTGGAATGGGTTTCAGGTCACAGGTATGTTTTATCAAGAGTTCATTTGTGACATTTCTCACCTTCTTAATGGGCTTTGGAGCATCAGTTGTGTAGTGCAGAGGAAAGTGTGAGTACAGATTCAATATCACTATTAGTGCTTCTCAGTGGTGGGCCGTGTATTTGGTATCTGGACCTTCAGTGAGGACGTACCCGACTTAATCCACCTCTTAATACACCACTATCACATCTCAATTATAGAAACCATCAATACTGCAAAAAAACACAATATAACAACACGTGGCATTACAGAGAGACGTTTCACATCTGGAGGTGAAAACCATTTTACTAAAACAACAAACCCAGTTACACTCCAAACCTCCACACTACAACCACAACTGTGCACCTACAACATCTGGAGCAGTTCACAATCAATATTTGTCTAATAACATGACAAAAACATTAAAATGTAAATAAAACACAACCTACTCACCAGAGACACAGACTCATAATGTGCAGCGCCCCCCAGAGGCTGTAATCCAGTGGTACCGCTCGTATTCACTGGTCTGGAAGTGGAGAACAAACCCTTTCCCAGGCTGAGACACGCTAGCGAGCTTCAGGAAAGGCCGACCTCCTCACCATGTCTAGATTTTCTACAGAATGGATTTTTAAGTGTCTGAGACCAAATTAATTTCTCTTCTTCTGTAGGTGTAAAAAAGTCTAACTCAGATGTATGAACGTGTGCAGAGCTACACACGTGTTTTACCAGTCGAACTCGGCTGTAACGGTTTCCCTCTGAACAACCAATCAGAGGACGGAACAATGCTGACGCTATTCTGGGCCAGTGATCTGCCCTGTGAGGAGAATCTGAAATCTGATTGGATAAAGAAACAGAGCTGTTGGTAATATTCTCGATGGTAAAAGTCCAGCAGTACTGATTCTGAAGGTTCTGCAGCCGAGAGAAACACTACGACATGAAGAGAAGAAACTGATAAAATAAATTAATACAATTTCATGGAACAAATATATCAGAATTTAGGTTGTAAATGTAGATCA
>NC_139588.1:24907601-24995101 GCF_946808225.1 Silurus aristotelis | reverse complement strand
TGTGTGTGTGTGTGTGTGTGTGTGTATACCAGTGGTTCTGAACAGGAGTGATGTTACTGTAGTGTTTGAGTGTGTGTGTGTGTGTGTGTGTGTGTATATATATATGTGGGTGCAGTGTGTGTTTGTTTGTGAGTGTATAGTGTGTGCATAACAGTCGATCTGAAAAAGAGCGATGTTACTGTAGTGTTTGAGTGTGTGTGTGTGTGTGTGTGTGTGTGTGTAAATATATATGTGTGTGTATAGCGTGTGTTTGTTTGTGAGTGTATAGTGTGTGCATAACAGTCGATCTGAAAAAGAGAGATGTAAACTGTAGTGTTTGACAGGGTGTGTGTGTGTGTGAGTGTGTGTGTGTGTTTATTGTGTGTGTACCAGTGGATCTTAACAAGAGCAATGCTACTGTAGTGTTTTGTATGTGTGTGTGTGTGTGTGTGTGTGTGTGTGTGTGTGTGTGTGTATGTGTGTGTGTGTGTATACCATTGGATCTAGACAAGAACGATGTAACTGTAGTGTTTGAGGGTGTGTATATTTTGTGTATGTGTGGGTGTGTGTGTGTGTGTTTGTGTGTGTAGTGTGTGTATATAGTGTGTGTGTAGGTGTGTTAGTGTGTATGTAGTGTGTGTGTGTATAGTGTGTGTGCGTATACCAGTGGATCTGAACAGGAGCGATGTTATTGTAGTGTTTAAGGGTGTGTATAGTTTGTGTATGTCCGTGTGTGTAGTGTCTGTATATAGTGTGTGTATATGTGTGTGAGTGTGTTTGTTGTGTGTGTGTATAGTATGTGTGCGTATACCAGTTGATCTGAACAGGAGCGATGTTACTGTAGTGTTTGAGGGTGTGTATAGTTTGTGTATGTTGTGTGTGTAGTGTGTGTGTATGTGTGTAGTGTGTGTATATAGTGTGTGTATATGTGTGTGTGAGTGTGTGTGTATAGTATGTGTGTGTATACCAGTGGATCTGAACAGGAGCAATGTTACTGTAGTGTTTGAGGTTGTGTATTGTGTGTGTGTGTGTGTGTGTGTGTGTAGTGTGTGTGTGTGCGTATACCAGTGGATCTGAACAGGAGCGATGTTACTGTAGTGTTTAAGGATGTGTATAGTTTGTGTATGTTGTGTGTGTAGTGTGTGTGTATGTGTGTAGTGTGTGTATATAGTGTGTGTATATGTGAGTGTGAGTGTGTGTGTATAGTATGTGTGCGTATACCAGTTGATCTGAACAGTAGCGATGTTACTGTAGTGTTTGAGGGTGTGTATAGTTAGTGTATGTTGTGTGTGTAGTGTGTGTGTATGTGTGTAGTGTGTGTATATAGTGTGTGTATATGTGTGTGTGAGTGTGTGTGTATAGTATGTGTGCGTATACCAGTGGATCTGAACAGGAGCGATGTTACTGTAGTGTTTGAGGTTGTGTATTGTGTGTGTGTGTGTGTGTGTGTGTAGTGTGTGTGCATATACCAGTGAATCTGAACAGGAGCGATGTTACTGTAGTGTTTAAGGTTGTGTATTGTGTGTGTGTGTGTGTGTGTGTGTAGTGTGTGTGCGTATACCAGTGGATCTGAACAGGAGCGATTTTACTGTAGTGTTTAAGGTTGTGAATTGTGTGTGTGTGTGTGTGTAGTGTGTGTGCGTATACCAGTGGATCTGAACAGGAGCGATGTTACTGTAGTGTTTAAGGTTGTGTATTGTGTGTGTGTGTGTGTGTGTGTGTGTGTAGTGTGTGTGCGTATACCAGTGGATCTGAACAGGAGCGATGTTACTGTAGTGTTTGAGGTTGTGTATTGTTTGTGTGTGTGTGTAGTGTGTGTGCGTATACCAGTGGATCTGAACAGGAGCGATGTTACTGTAGTGTTTGAGGTTGTGTATTGTGTGTGTGTGTGTGTGTGTAGTGTGTGTGTGTGCGTATACCAGTGGATCTGAACAGGAGCGATGTTACTGTAGTGTTTAAGGATGTGTATAGTTTGTGTATGTTGTGTGTGTAGTGTGTGTGTATGTGTGTAGTGTGTGTATATAGTGTGTGTATATGTGAGTGTGAGTGTGTGTGTATAGTATGTGTGCGTATACCAGTTGATCTGAACAGTAGCGATGTTACTGTAGTGTTTGAGGGTGTGTATAGTTAGTGTATGTTGTGTGTGTAGTGTGTGTGTATATAGTGTGTGTATATGTGTGTGTGAGTGTGTGTGTATAGTATGTGTGCGTATACTAGTGGATCTGAACAGGAGCGATGTTACTGTAGTGTTTGAGGTTGTGTATTGTGTGTGTGTGTGTGTGTGTAGTGTGTGTGCGTATACCAGTGAATCTGAACAGGAGCGATGTTACTGTAGTGTTTAAGGGTGTGTATAGTTTGTGTATGTCCGTGTGTGTAGTGTCTGTATATAGTGTGTGTATATGTGTGTGAGTGTGTTTGTTGTGTGTGTGTATAGTATGTGTGCGTACACCAGTTGATCTGAACAGGAGCGATGTTACTGTAGTGTTTGAGGGTGTGTATAGTTTGTGTATGTGCGTGTGTGTAGTGTGTGTATATAGTGTGTGTATATGTGTGTGTGAGTGTGTGTGTATAGTATGTGTGCGTATACCAGTGGATCTGAACAGGAGCGATGTTACTGTAGTGTTTGAGGTTGTGTATTGTGTGTGTGTGTGTGTGTGTGTGTGTAGTGTGTGTGCGTATACCAGTGGATCTGAACAGGAGCGATGTTACTGTAGTGTTTAAGGTTGTGTATTGTGTGTGTGTGTGTGTGTGTGTGTGTGTGTAGTGTGTGTGCGTATACCAGTGGATCTGAACAGGAGCGATGTTACTGTAGTGTTTAAGGTTGTGTATTGTGTGTGTGTGTGTAGTGTGTGTGCGTATACCAGTGGATCTGAACAGGAGCGATGTTACTGTAGTGTTTAAGGTTGTGTATTGTGTGTGTGTGTGTGTGTGTGTAGTGTGTGTGCGTATACCAGTGGATCTGAACAGGAGCGATGTTACTGTAGTGTTTAAGGTTGTGTATTGTGTGTGTGTGTGTGTAGTGTGTGTGCGTATACCAGTGGATCTGAACAGGAGCGATGTTACTGTAGTGTTTAAGGTTGTGTATTGTGTGTGTGTGTGTGTGTGTGTAGTGTGTGTGCGTATACCAGTGGATCTGAACAGGAGCGATGTTACTGTAGTGTTTAAGGTTGTGTATTGTGTGTGTGTGTGTGTGTAGTGTGTGTGCGTATACCAGTGGATCTGAACAGGAGCGATGTTACTGTAGTGTTTAAGGTTGTGTATTGTGTGTGTGTGTGTGTGTGTGTGTAGTGTGTGTGCATATACCAGTGAATCTGAACAGGAGCGATGTTACTGTAGTGTTTAAGGGTGTGTATAGTTTGTGTATGTCCGTGTGTGTAGTGTCTGTATATAGTGTGTGTATATGTGTGTGAGTGTGTTTGTTGTGTGTGTGTATAGTATGTGTGCGTACACCAGTTGATCTGAACAGGAGCGATGTTACTGTAGTGTTTGAGGGTGTGTATTGTGTGTGTGTGTGTGTGTGTTGTGTGTGTGTATGTGTGTGTGTAGTGTGTGTATAGTGTGTGTGCGTATACCAGTGGATCTGAACAGGAGCGATGTTACTGTAGTGTTTGAGGTTGTGTATTGTGTGTGTGTGTGTGTGTGTGTGTAGTGTGTGTGCGTATACCAGTGAATCTGAACAGGAGCGATGTTACTGTAGTGTTTAAGGGTGTGTATAGTTTGTGTATGTCCGTGTGTGTAGTGTCTGTATATAGTGTGTGTATATGTGTGTGAGTGTGTTTGTTGTGTGTGTGTATAGTATGTGTGCGTACACCAGTTGATCTGAACAGGAGCGATGTTACTGTAGTGTTTGAGGGTGTGTATTGTGTGTGTGTGTGTGTGTGTGTGTTGTGTGTGTGTATGTGTGTGTGTAGTGTGTGTATAGTGTGTGTGCGTATACCAGTGGATCTGAACAGGAGCGATGTTACTGTAGTGTTTGAGGTTGTGTATTGTTTGTGTGTGTGTGTGTAGTGTGTGTGCGTATACCAGTGGATCTGAACAGGAGCCATGTTACTGTAGTGTTTGAGGTTGTGTATTGTGTGTGTGTGTGTGTGTGTAGTGTGTGTGCGTATACCAGTGGATCTGAACAGGAGCGATCTTACTGTAGTGTTTAAGGATGTGTATAGTTTGTGTATGTTGTGTGTGTAGTGTGTGTGTATGTGTGTAGTGTGTGTATATAGTGTGTGTATATGTGAGTGTGAGTGTGTGTGTATAGTATGTGTGCGTATACCAGTTGATCTGAACAGTAGCGATGTTACTGTAGTGTTTGAGGGTGTGTATAGTTAGTGTATGTTGTGTGTGTAGTGTGTGTGTATGTGTGTAGTGTGTGTATATAGTGTGTGTATATGTGTGTGTGAGTGTGTGTGTATAGTATGTGTGCGTATACTAGTGGATCTGAACAGGAGCGATGTTACTGTAGTGTTTGAGGTTGTGTATTGTGTGTGTGTGTGTGTGTGTGTAGTGTGTGTGCGTATACCAGTGAATCTGAACAGGAGCGATGTTACTGTAGTGTTTAAGGGTGTTTAGTTTGTGTATGTCCGTGTGTGTAGTGTCTGTATATAGTGTGTGTATATGTGTGTGAGTGTGTTTGTTGTGTGTGTGTATAGTATGTGTGCGTACACCAGTTGATCTGAACAGGAGCGATGTTACTGTAGTGTTTGAGGGTGTGTATAGTTTGTGTATGTGCGTGTGTGTAGTGTGTGTATGTGTGTAGTGTGTGTATATAGTGTGTGTGTATATATGTGTGTGAGTGTGTGTGTATAGTATGTGTGCGTATACCAGTGGATCTGAACAGGAGCGATGTTACTGTAGTGTTTGAGGTTGTGTATTGTGTGTGTGTGTGTGTTGTGTGTGTGTATGTGTGTGTGTAGTGTGTGTATAGTGTGTGTGCGTATACCAGTGGATCTGAACAGGAACGATGTTACTGTAGTGTTTGAGGGTGTGTATAGTTTGTGTATGTGCGTGTGTGTAGTGTGTGTGTATGTGTGTAGTGTGTGTATATAGTGTGTGTATATGTGTGTGTGTGTATAGTGTGTGTGCGTATACCAGTGGATCTGAACAGGAGCGATGTTACTGTAGTGTTTAAGGTTGTGTATTGTGTGTGTGTAGTGTGTGTGTGTGTGTGTGTGTGTGTGTGTGTATGTATGTGTGTAGTGTGTGTATATAGTGTGTGTATATGTGTGTGTGTAGTGTGTGTATAGTGTGTGTGTGTATACCAGTGGATCTGAACAGGAACGATGTTACTGTAGTGTTTGAGGGTGTGTATAGTTTGTGTATGTGCGTGTGTGTAGTGTGTGTGTATGTGTGTAGTGTGTGTATATAGTGTGTGTATATGTGTGTGTGTATAGTGTGTGTGCGTATACCAGTGGATCTGAACAGGAGCGATGTTACTGTAGTGTTTAAGGTTGTGTATTGTGTGTGTGTGTAGTGTGTGTGTGTGTGTGTGTGTGTGTGTGTGTGTGTGTATGTGTGTAGTGTGTGTATATAGTGTGTGTATATGTGTGTGTATATGTGTGTGTGTAGTGTGTGTATAGTGTGTGTGTGTATACCAGTGGATCTGAACAGGAGCGATGTTACTGTAGTGTTTAAGGTTGTGTATTGTGTGTGTGTGTAGTGTGTGTGTGTGTGTGTGTGTGTGTGTGTGTGTGTGTGTGTGTGTATGTGTGTAGTGTGTGTATATAGTGTGTGTATATGTGTGTGTATATGTGTGTGTGTAGTGTGTGTATAGTGTGTGTGTGTATACCAGTGGATCTGAACAGGAGCGATGTTACTGTAGTGTTTGAGGATCAGCGGCTCCAGTCTGTATGCCTGTAACACACACATTGATCAACAGGGGGCAGAGCAGTTCAGAACTTATTCAGTTCAGTATGAACGCATTGATTTTACATGACATTCTCTGGGAGAATGTTTGTAGTGTAAATTCCAGATTTATTTCACTTTCTATGTTGAATGAGCTCCACTCTTCTGGGAAGGTTGTCCACCAGATTCTGGAGTGTAGCCTTAGAGATTATTGAGCATTCAGCTACAATTGCATTGCTGAGACAGTGATGATGGAGGAGATTCAGGGAGGAGGAGTCTTCAGTTCCATTTCACCCAGTTTGGTGTAGTTGAGGAGGCTGTGGAGGTTGAGGAGTTCAGGGCCCTGAGCATGACACTCTGACTTCTCCTGTCCCAAGCTTAACACTAATGGTCATGCTTCATGGAGTTTACTTTGTGTACAGGAGCACTGTCATGATGGAACAGTGTCTGGATATCTTAGCAGACAATATCTTAGTTCTTATGAAACTTGAATGTTACAGCATGCGGAGATGTTCTGGCTTTGTGGGAAAGGTTTGGAGAAGAACCATATATGGGATAGTCAAACTTAGTTTCTTATAGTGTAAAGTAGGTGGTGATGACGATGATGGTGATGATAAAGGGTGATTATGGTGTAGTGTTACTCTCACCACCGGGTCTGTAGGATGGAAGATGTTGAATAGTCGGGTACAGATGGACCGAGGCAGGATGTGATCCTGAGACCTGCAGGAACCAGGACGAACCCCACGCAGGGCTAAGAACACGGCCAACGGAGAACCCATACAGAAAAAATTCTCCACCTCAAACAAACACGCACACACACAAAGTAAATTTGAATGACCAAATATTCTTTGTGGTTTTTGTGCAAATGCTTATTGCTTATTGTGTCTGGTTTAGAAATCAAACCAAAATTCAGTATATCAGAAAATGAGAATATTACTTAAGAGCAACAATAAAAAAAATATAAAAAAAAAAAAAAAAAAAAAAAGATTTTCAACACAGATATGTTGGACTACTGAACAGTATGAAGATGTACAGAACTCAATGTTTGGTCTCAGCTCCTCTGCATGAATTACTGCAGCAATGCGGCGTGGCGTGGAGACGATCGCTCTGTGACGCTGCTGACGTGTTCTGAAAGCCCAGGTTGCTCTGATAGCGGCGTTCAGCTCGGTCTGGTGTCTCACATATTCCTCTTTACAATACACCATAGATTCTCCATGGGGTTCAGGTCAGGCAATTGGCCATTTAAGCACATGGATACCATGCTCCTTAAACCAGGGTTTAGTGCTTTTGGCAGTGTGGGCAGGTGCCAAGTCCTGTTGGAAATTGAAATCAGCATTTCCATAAAGTTGGTCAGCAGAAGGAAGCATGAAGTGCTCTAGAACTTCCTGGTAGACGGCTGTGCTGACGTTGGAATTGATAAAACACAGTGGACCAACACCAGCAGGTGACACAACTCCCCAAACCAGAAGTGACTGTGCAAACTTTACACTGGACCTCAAGCAGCTTGGATTATGTGCTTCTCCTCTTTTCTTCCAGACTCTGGGACCTTGAATTCCAAATGAAATGCTACATTTTCTTTCATTTCATCTGAAAAGATGACTTTGTCCCACTGAGCAACAGTCCAGTCCTTTTTGTCCTTTGTCCAGGTAAGACACCTCTGACCTTGTCTCTGGTTTAGCAGTGGCTTGACACGAGGAATGAGTCAGTTGTAGCCCATGGAGACGTCTGTGTGTGGAGACTCTTGAAGCACTGACTCCAGCTGCAGTCTACTCTTTGTGAATCTCCACAAATTATTGAATGAGCTTCATTTCACCTTTTTCTACCACATGTTTTCCTTCCATTCAACTTTCCATTAATGTACTTGGATCCAGCAGTCTGTGAACAGGACTGGGGGCCACTCTGTGCAGCTTGGGACGGTTTCTCATCAACACCTTGGGTGGTTCCATGAAATTCCGGAGTAGAACGGGCGCTTTGAGGATGGACTGGACTGTAGTTAATGTCAACAGTCTGCTACACTGACTTAGGAATACAGTTCACTTCTGATCATCATCACTGAACCCCGCAACATTGTATATCTGCTTCAAATGGACATTCGGTGTAACCCAGATGAGGATGGGTTCCCTCTTGAGTCTGGTTCCTCTCAAGGTTTCTTCCTTATGCATCTCGGGGAGTTTTTCCTTGCCACAGTTGCACATCAAACCACAAACATACTTACAAAGAACATTTTTACTTTTAAATCACCGCATTATCTGTGTAAAGCTGCTTTGAGACAATGTTCATTGTTAAAACCGCAATACAAATAAACATGAAATGAACTGAATTGAATTGAACTGCAGCTTCTTCAGCGATGATCTTTTGTGTCTCATCCTCCATGTGCAGGGTGTTAATGATCATCTTCTGGACAACTGTCGAGTTAGCAGTTTCTCCCCATGATTGTGGTGCCTGAACCAGAGTGATACACCATTTAAAGACTCAGAAAACCTGAGCAGGTGTTTGGAGTTAATGAGCTGATTAGAGTGAGACATCACGAGTCTCCAATATTCAACTTTTTCCACAATATTCTCATCTTCTGAGATACAGAATTTGGGGTTTTCATCAGCTGTAAATCAAAATCTTCAAAATTAAAAGAAATAAACCCTTAAAATATATCAGTCTGTGTGTGTTTAATCTATAGAATATATGATTTTCACTTTTTTATTGAATTACTAAAAGACACAGCTGCTCCTCACCATCCTTAAGAGACTGGAGGAATATACAGTGGTACCTCGACATACGAGTGCCCTAACATACGAGTTTTCCGAGGTACGAGCGGTCACTCCGTTGATTTTTTGCTTTGTTACGTGAGCAAAAACTTGAGGTACGAGCTCGAGACGCTGCTGCTAGATGGTGAAGCGAAGCCAGAAAGCGAAGATTGTGACGAAGATTAAGATAAGCAAAGAAGAAAAAGTAAAAATGTTAAAGTTTAGGGATATGTAGTGTACAGGAGTGATAGTAAAAAAACGAGTTTTCCCTCCGCCTCTGCTTATCGCCTCTACCCCCCCTCCACACACACACACACACACACACACACTCACACACACACTCACACACACACACACACACTCACACACACACTCACACACACACACACTCACACACACACTCACACACACACTCACACACACCCCACCGGCGTTTTCGTTAGCTCAAGTCGTCTCATCTCCAAGGAAAATACACTGAATAAACCCTTATTATATCTTTACATTCTCTTTTATTATGTTTTTATACAATATTTGTGATTTATAAATACTCTTATAAATTTTCTTATTCAAAAACATGTAACAAAAACAACTGGGGTGCATTTTGGGGGCAGGAATGGATTAATGGCATTTCAATTAATTTCAATGGGGAAATTGGCTTTGAAATACGAGCAATTTGACATACGAGCAAGTTTACGGAACGAATTCAACTGGTATGTCGAGGTACCACTGTAAAAGGAAGCCGGGGTGCCTTCAGAGGCGGACATGATTTTTTATCCACTAACAAAGAGCTGTCACAGACCCCTCGAGACCAAGAACCCACCCAGCAACCCATAGCCTCCACAGATTGGCTTCCCTGCTCCCACAGGAAACACATACCTGCTACTCTGTCTCTAGCTTTTGGCTGTGTTCAGCCTGATGCAGCTGTGATGTGCTACACTATATATTTATATACTGTATATCTTGACTGAATATCCACAAACCATCAGCAGAGACGTATTTACACTTTATAACCTGTTAGCACTGGACCCTGAAATGCTAAACACCTCTGAGTTCTTCTCATGTGCACATCTTTACCTTGAATTTCAATGCTGGAGAATTCCTCGAGGACTTTAGGTTCTGAAACTGATCCTCCAAATCCCTCAACCTGAGCAAATCAATGCAGAAAGACTTCTAAGAACAATATGTGGAAATTATGTTAAATAAACCAAAACACATGAAATATTTGATATCATCTACATAAAATCTGTCTGAAACATGATTCTGAGACAGATAGAAACATCTGATGTGATGAAGTTTTTTTGTAAGTGGGAATGTGCTTGTGTAAGATGGACGGGAGGAGTCTCCAGAGTCAGAGGTAAAGCTTTAGGCTCTCAGTCAGATGGAATGAGGGAGAATACAGAGAGGCTGGTGAGGGTCAGAGTGTTTGTAGCTGCTAAAACAGAAGCCAGAACAGGAAGTGATCACATTAGCATGAATGTGATCAGGTGTAACAGGAATGAAACACTGAGGGACGTGCTGTTATAGAAAGTAATGAACATCATGGTGGTAACTGTAACTCCACACCTCAGGCGAGTGAGACGAAGCTCCTCCACCAGCCTCTGTTCATGACAGCTGCGCCACACAGAGTCCGTCTCCATGGCGACCGGCGATTCCTGATGATGCAGGCGGATGGGGTCCCAGCCGGTGATGATGTCGTAGGTGATGACGCAGCCGAGCGAGTGTGAGACGATGGACACTCGACCAGTCTCCTCGAATTCGGGGTTACGGGAACAGAACAGAGTGTAGAGACGATTCAGCTCTGAAGTCAGACCTCGCGTTATCTACACACACACACACACACACACACACACACACACACACACACACACACACACACACACAACACACACACACACACACACACACGTGAGAGAGAGAAAGAGAGAGTGTGTGTGTGTGTGTGTGTGTGTGTGTGTTGTGTGTGTGTGTGATATCTGACCTCGTCCCTGTACAGTGGACTGGTGTAGTACATGATGTCCATAGCACTGCTGTTTAACATGTCTCTCAGTCCTCGTACCTTATCAGGTGTGATCGTGTCCACTGTGTCTACAACAACAACAACAATCCCACCGACAATCAGAACAACAATCACAACAATCACACCAACATTCAAAACATTCACATCATTCCCAAAAACCACAACACACATCAAATTAACAATCACAACAACAATAACAATCACTTTATCACTGTCTTTATTTCACCATTCCACAGATTGCTGGGAACACTTAACTGCCAGCTGATACGGAAGTCCCGTACCCGCTACATATACACGTATTTCAGTAGACGATGACTTTGTGCTGCAGGTCTGAGAGTAAAGACTTTCTATCGTGTGGGATTAAAACATCTTCCAGAATCATGAGAGAAGTTTTGTTGTATCAGTTTCTCTTACAGTAAAACTGATGTTGTTTCTATGGAAACGTCGACACCAATTGAGTGAAGAGTAAATAAAAGTATATATTCAGTGTTTGTAAATATTTGATAAACATGTATAAAGCTTCATCCTGACATTACACTCTTTATCTGAAGAAGTCCCACACTTCAGTTTCTACAACATCAACAATTTTATGATTCATAATCTGCTCATTAGTGTAACATCAACACAATTCTGATCCTTTTAGTTTATTTTTCTTCTTTTACTGCAAATTACAGCGTCTTATAACATGTTTATAAAAATATAACCGTTCCCCCTAACACACATAATCACACAGACACTGGGAATGTAAACTCACTATAAAGTGTGTGTGTGTGTGTGTGTGTGTGTGTGTGTGTGAGGAATAAGGATAAGGATAAGAATCTCCCACACCTCCATCCAGAGAGAGCTTTGACCTCCACTCCACAGGCAGGAACTCCACATGCTCCATCGTTCGCTCCGAAAAATGTTTCTCTGCCATTTTCCTCGCAGCGTCACGCATCCTGAACACACACACACACACACACACACACACACACACACACACACACACACACACACTGCTACAGTAAACAAAATTCCATAAGGACAGAAGAGTGAGCTCTGAGATTATATTCTTGTTTCTCATTCTAATTTGCATATTTACATATTTATGACCCATGCCCGTGTCTTATCTCCTAATCATAAAGGACCAGGCAGGGGGGAAGTGTGTGTGTGTGTGTGTGTGTGTGTGTGTGTGTGTGTGTGTGTGTGTGTGTGTGTGTGTGTGTGTGTGTGTGTGTGTGTGTGTGTGTGTGGAGTTTACATGCTGGTGTTCCTGATGATCCTCCCCTGGTCCATTTTCTGACCAATCCCATGCACCACAAACACAATGTGGGTGGTGGCAGGGGGCGTGTCTTCCAGAGCTGCTTCCTCTACGTAACCACGATGGAGACGAGTGCCACTGCTGGAGGCTACACACACACACACACACACACACACACACACACACACACACACACACACACACACACACAGATTGGGTGAAGGGGTAAAGATTAGATTAGTAATAATCATAGTTTTAAGATGATATGTTTGTGGAAAAACAAGGTGGAGAAGAAGGATGATCCAGGAGGAGAAGGACAAAAAGGTGGAGAAGAAGAAAGAGAAGGTGAAGAATAAGAAGGAAAAGGAGGAAGAGAATTAGGAAGATGATGAGAATGATTGGAGTTGGAGAAGGATAATAAGGAGAATGAGGAAGAAAAGGTGGAGACGGATGAGAAGCAGAATATGGGGGAGAAGGAAAAAAGGTGAAGAAAGAGGAGAAAAAGAAAGCAGAAGGTTTGTGACTGACCCTTGGAGAAGCCGAGTTTCTGTGTAAAAGATCGAGCGATTTTGGATGTTGTGGCGTCACTGTACAGATAAACTTCATCCACACTGTGCCAATCTACATGACTGCGACTCAACTTCACACTGTGTACAACTGGCACACACACACACACACACACACACACACACACACACACACACACACACACACACACGGTAAGTAATTTATATTGTTATGATGCCCCGTCACAATGCCAAAAAAAGGCGGAGTCACAGCACATTTTAAACCAAAATAACAAAAGTAACATAACAAAATCCAAACTATTTTATAAATAACCCTGTAGACAGCAGTGTCATTATAACATCCCATCAATTACAAAGTTTTACTCCTAATCAAGAGAACGTCTTCATTTCATTTATTTCCTCATCAAAATCATCAACCTGCATCTCCATCCCTCACCTACAAGTTTCCTCAAACAGATCATTCCAGAGGGAATTGAACCTGTTTTAAAATAATAAACTCTTCCATTAGCACTGGTTTTGTACCTAAATCCTTCAAACTGCAGTTTTCAACCCCCTAATTAAGAAACCTGACCTTCACCCTGTCAGCTGTCCAACTACAGTCCAATATCAAACGTCCCCTTTATCTCCAAGATTCTACATTCTACTGCTTGCTGGACTGGAGAACGTTGTTGGAATAAAGGGAACAGCTCTTTCTTGGCTCAGGTCTTATCTGACTGATCGCTTTTAGTTTGATGATGTAAATGGTGAGTTCTCCACACTTTTTGAGGGAAAGTTTGGTGTTCCACAAGGATCTGTCTTAGGCCCACTGCTGAAGATTACAGTAACCACTGGATCACTCATTATGGATAAACATATAATTAACAAACTCAGAGACACTAAATTTCTACATTCCAAAAGTATAAACTCTTTATCTCTGTAAAGCTGCTTTGAGAAAATGTCCAAAGTTAAAAACACTACACAAATAAAACTGAATTTAATAAAATGATGAAGATGAGGAGCAGGAAGAGGAGGACGAAGAGGAGGATCTCACCCTCCTTGCTCTCTGGAGCTGTGATCACTCCTTCTGTTTCGATGGAATCTTCTATACGATGTCCCCTGAATTTAGTTAAATGCTCCACCTCAATCAGATCTCCATCCTCCTCATCCAGTGGCAACCACGTCCCATCTGTAAACCACTGAGCTCTCATCACTGGGATACGCTCCTGCTCTGTAGCACACACACACACACACACACACACACACACACACACACACACACACACACACAAAATTATGCAAACCAGAGTAGAGGGCATCACGAGATGCCCCTGTTGTGAGCCACACCCCTGCTCTAAAACACGCCCCTGCTGTGTAACTGTAATTTCTCCCCTGTCCACTAGAGGGTGCAGTTAGACACCTCTGATTTATTTTAAAAACCCCGTGATGAAGGTGATGTACTCACGGTTCCAGTAGACCGGATAACACTCCTTCTCCTTCACATCCACCTCATACAGTCCTCCACGCACACAAACCGCCTCCACCCCCGCGTCCTCACACACACTCTGACCCTCACACACACCGTCCTCCGGCTCAAACACGCCCTCGCGCACATCCCTCAGCGCGCACAGGGCCCGGTAAGAGAGCTCGATCTTCAGGGAGTCGTGTCCCACAAAGGGCTTCCAGTTCCTCTTGTCCTCTCGGTAGAACCAGCGCACTTCCTGCGCCTCGAGCTCCGTCACCTCCCCGGACCGGCTGCGCGTGCTCGGGCGCGTCCTCGCTGTCGGTGCGTCGCCGTCCGTGTAGATCGGGTCCAGATAGTCCGGGACCGAGTATGCAGCATCATCCTCAGCCAGGCCTAACAGCATGCTGTGTGCGTGTGTGTCCATCATGTCCCTGTGGGTGTCCATCATGTCCCCATGGGTGTCCATCCTGTCCGCGCGCGCATCACTCACCGCCCAGTCCGAGGCGCGGAAATGACACTCCGGTGCGCCTGTACAATCACTCATGTGTGCGGTTTTACTGTCTGAGAGCTGCACAGACTCAGTTCACACACACACACACACTCACACACACACAAACACATCACACACACACACACACACACACGCACACCGCATCTCAGCGTGCTCTTTAATTCACCTGTTCTCATGCACGCGCCTGGAGCTCGGGATGGGTTACATTTTGTAGCCCTGACTCTAACGCACCGATTACAAACATCCGCATCCAGTGTGTGTGTGTGTGTGTGTGTGTGTGTGTGTGTGTGTGTGTGCATCTATTACACACTGTTCGGTAATGCGCGCGCTCAGAGCCGGGGAGTGAGGAGGGTGTTTGTTTGATGTGTGATTGAAGACCCCCTGCTGGTGACTGGTGGAACTGCAGTGAGCCTCGCTCCTCACACACTCAGTGACTTTAGTAATAAATGCACTACTGAGTGTAGGAGGGCAGAGGTGGCAAAAGTACACACATCCTTTACTTAAGTAGAAGTACAGATCCTCATGTTTTAAAATACTCGGGTAAAAGTGGAAGTACTGATTATACTTTTTACTTAAGTAAAAGTAAAGAAGTCTTGGCTCGGACATGTACTTAAGTAAAAAGTAGTTATTACTTCGACCTGTGTTAGTGTCACACTGGTAACTGGACCTCACATCATATTAATGATAGATAGATAGATAGATAGATAGATAGATAGATAGATAGATAGATAGATAGATAGATAGATAGATAGATAGATAGATAGATAAAATCTTATTATCATTGCATTGTTACAGGTACACAGCAACAAAATGCAGTTTGGCATCTACCAGAATTGCAAAAAGTGGCAATCGTGCAAATAGTTAAGATAAATATGTAGCATATGTACAGCATGTGAATAAACATAAAGGCTATAACAGTGCAAAGATGTGTGGACATCATTAAGAAGTACAGATAGATGCTCTAAGGCTGTGGCATTGAAGAGGAAATGTGCAGATAGGCAAGCTGAATAAACAAGTCTATATTATACATATATATATATACAGTGAGGAAAACAAGTATTTGAACACGCTGCTATTTTGCAAGTTCTCCCACTTAGAAATCATGGAGGGTCTGAAATTGTCATCGTAGGTGCATGTCCACTGTGAGAGACATAATCTAAAAAAAAAAAAACAGAAATCACAATGTATGATTTTTAAACTATTTATTTGTATGATACAGCTGCAAATAAGTATTTGAACACCTGTCTATCAGCTAGAATTCTGACCCTCAAAGACCTGTTAGTCTGCCTTTAAAATGTCCACCTCCACTACATTTATTATCCTAAATTAGATGCACCTGTTTGAGGTCGTTAGCTGCATAAAGACACCTGTCCACCCCATACAATCAGTAAGAATCCAACTACTAACATGGCCAAGACCAAAGAGCTGTCCAAAGACACTAGAGACAAAATTGTACACCTCCACAAGGCTGGAAAGGGCTACGGGGAAATTGCCAAACAGCTTGGTGAAAAAAGGTCCACTGTTGGAGCAATCATTAGAAAATGGAAGAAGCTAAACATGACTGTCAATCTCCCTCGGACTGGGGCTCCATGCAAGATCTCACCTCGTGGGGTCTCAATGATCCTAAGGAAGGTGAGAAATCAGCCCAGAACTACATGGGAGGAGCTGGTCAATGACCTGAAAAGAGCTGGGACCACCGTATCCAAGGTGACTGTTGGTAATACACTAAGACGTCATGGTTTGAAATCATGCATGGCACGGAAGGTTCCCCTGCTTAAACCAGCACATGTCCAGGCACATCTTAAGTTTGCCAATGACCATTTGGATGATCCAGAGGAGTCATGGGAGAAAGTCATGTGGTCAGATGAGACCAAAATAGAACTTTTAGGTCATACTTCCACTAAACGTGTTTGGAGGAAGAAGAATGATGAGTACCATCCCAAGAACACCATCCCTACTGTGAAGCATGGAGGTGGTAGCATCATGCTTTGGGGGTGTTTTTCTGCACATGGGACTGGGCGACTGCACTGTATTAAGGAGAGGATGACCAGGGCCATGTATTGCGAGATTTTGGGGAACAACCTCCTTCCCTCAGTTAGAGCATTGAAGATGGGTCGAGGCTGGGTCTTCCAACATGACAATGACCCGAAGCACACAGCCAGGATAACCAAGGAGTGGCTCTGTAAGAAGCATATCAAGGTTCTGGCGTGGCCTAGCCAGTCTCCAGACTTAAACCCAATAGAGAATCTTTGGAGGGAGCTCAAACTCCGTGTTTCTCAGCGACAGGCCAGAAACCTGACTGATCTAGAGAAGATCTGTGTGGAGGAGTGGGCCAAAATCCCTCCTGCAGTGTGTGCAAACCTGGTGAAAAACTACAGGAAACGTTTGACCTCTGTAATTGCAAACAAAGGCTCCTGTACCAAAT
The DNA here is from genome assembly GCF_946808225.1 of Silurus aristotelis. Lineage (NCBI taxonomy): Eukaryota > Metazoa > Chordata > Actinopteri > Siluriformes > Siluridae > Silurus > Silurus aristotelis. The sequence goes on along the minus strand of NC_139588.1, from coordinate 24,978,385 downwards.
ATTAACATTGACTTTCTCAGGTGTTCAAATACTTATTTGCAGCTGTATCATACAAATAAATAGTTAAAAAATCATATATTGTGATTTCTGGATTTTTTTTTTTTAGATTATGTCTCTCACAGTGGACATGCACCTACGATGACAATTTCAGACCCTCCATGATTTCTAAGTGGGAGAACTTGCAAAATAGCAGAGTGTTCAAATACTTATTTTCCTCACTGTATATATATATATATATATATATATATGCACACATTATATACACACGTAAAATGTTGGGCAGAATGTACAGTAAGTATATAAATATATAAAGATACATATAGATAAAAAATAGTGCAGATGTAATGAGGAGTAAAAAAGATATACTATGTACAGTTGTACAGAGGATGTCAAACAAAATTAAAATATTGAATCGCAACTAAATCGCACATTTCTATCTGTTCTAAATGTACCATATATTAATACTTCCTGTTTTTAATACTTTAATGGACATGGAGAAATATGGATGCAACATGGAGCATGACAAAAAATTCTTGTAAATGTTTTAAAGTAATAATGGTGGTTTAAATGACGTAAATCATCAGCACACAAAACGGAACCTTTGCTATGTTTCCACACGGACAGTAAATGAGGTGATACCGGAGAAACTGCACCTCTTCAAGGAGCTTTTATATATAATCATAGACAATTTACAGATTTGAATGATGCATTGTTTTTATCTGTACGATCAATAAAGACAGTCATTTTAGTTCATTTCGCTGTTATGAGGGAAAAACCCACAAAACGCCCCCCAGAGGGTAAATTGTGTAAATCATGGCGGTTTGGTGTTTGATTTGAGACTTGGCGCAGAAATAAAAGAAAGTTTACTGATTAAAATTATTTTTCTGTGGAGTTTATTTATTTATTTAATATCTAACTAAAGAAGGGACGTCGTAAATTAGTGTATGTTTTGCTGGAGGTTTTAATTTCGCCTTTTTTATATTTAGGTATTTATTTAAGTATTTATATTTTTTATAAAAATGGTAAAAATAGAAATGTGGCTGAATTGATAGCGTTAATAAAATTTAGTGCCGTTTACAATCATTTTGCAAAACTACTTAAAAATGTTGTTACCTAATAAATGTATCCATGCTGAAGATCCACATATAGAACACAAGCAGAGCAAAGATAATGATGATCAGGTGATCAGGAATGTGTCTGATCTCAGTCATGTTCTCATCACTGACTCCCTCTGTCTCATCCACATTAGCTTTACTTCTTACTGCCTTCTGCATGCTGATTCTTATCTCCATAAACTAGTCTACATCTGTGGTGAGTGAGGGTCAGGACTTTATACACCAGCGGAGTGAAAAAGACGCGCAGTAACAGGAAATCAGTTGTTCGGCTGAAATCAGCGCGCAGTGAAAATAAAAAATATATTTCACCAAATCAATGAATTAAAACTAAAGTAAGAGCCGGTTTTGAAAATGTAAGAAGTAAAAAGTACAGATATTTGTGTAAAAATGTAATGAGTAAAAGTCAAAAGTCAAAAAAATAAATAGTGGAGTAAAAAACTGATACCAAAACAATCTACTTAAATACAGTAAGGAAGTATTTGTACTCCGTTACTTCCCACCTCTGTAGGAGGGCAGGAGGAATGTCGAATTTACAGAAAACATTACTTCCGGTTAGAACAGTAGTGGCTGAATAGATCTGTGTTCAAGATTCATTTGATATCATTTGATAATTGTGTTGTGCTTTTGCAGGCTTCAGAGAAGTTCAACAGTTAATTTTCATCTGCATTTGAATTATAACAAAATAAATTGTATTTTGATATAAAGAATATTTAGAATATTTAATTTCCATGCTCTTCTCGTGGGCTCACCACCTGCAGGAGGGACCAAAAGGGACCGGTTCTGAGAGGATTGGGCAGCAGTTGAAGGCAGGGGCCTTGACAGCCCGATCCCTGGACACGGAGAAGTGTCTGGGGAATCTGCTTAGACTGCTGCCCCCGAGACCCGAATTACGGATAAGCGGGAGAAGATGAATGAATGAATGAATTTCCATGCTGGATTTCAGGAGTCTTACAATGAGGAGATGTTTCCATCTGCTCCACTCTTCTATAAAACACAGATCAGTGGAGTGTTGCATTGAAGGTTGACCTTCTACACATGAGCTCTAAACAAAACAAAAACTGAAAATGTATATTCTGAGAATGTTTATAATTTTAAGGAAAAATAAGGTCATTTTGAATTTAATGTCTGCAATACATCTCAAAAAAGTTGTTACAGGACCATGTTTACCACTGTGTAGCATCACGTCTTCTCCCTGTGCACATCTGGGAACTGAGGAGACCAGTTGCTGAAGTTCTTTGAGAGAAATATTGTCCAATATGTGTCTGATACAGGATTCTAGCTGGCCAACAGTTCTGGGTTTTCTTATGTTGTGTATTTTGTTTCATGATGCACCAAATGTTTTTAAATGGTGAAAGGTTTAAACTGCAGGCAGGCCAAGTCATGCTATTGTAATAGATGCAGCATGCAGTATCCATTGTCTTCCTCAAATATGCAAGATCTTCCTTGTTTTCTATATGGAATCATTTGCTGCTTTAAAACCTGTACAGTGAGGAAAATAAGTATTTGAACACGCTGCTATTTTGCAAGTTCTCCCACTTAGAAATCATGGAGGGGTCTGAAATTGTCATCGTAGGTGCATGTCCACTGTGAGAGACATAATCTAAAAAAAAAAATCCCGAAATCACAATATATGATTTTTAAACTATTTATTTGTATGATTACAGCTGCAAATAAGTATTTGAACACCTGTCTATCAGCTAGAATTCTGACCCTCAAAGACCTGTTAGTCTGCCTTTAAAATGTCCACCTCCACTACATTTATTATCCTAAATTAGATGCACCTGTTTGAGGTCGTTAGCTGCATAAAGACACCTGTCCACCCCATACAATCAGTAAGAATCCAACTACTAACATGGCCAAGACCAAAGAGCTGTCCAAAGACACTAGAGACAAAATTGTACACCTCCACAAGGCTGGAAAGGGCTACGGGGAAATTGCCAAGCAGCTTGGTGAAAAAAGGTCCACTGTTGGAGCAATCATTAGAAAATGGAAGAAGCTAAACATGACTGTCAATCTCCCTCGGACTGGGGCTCCATGCAAGATCTCACCTCGTGGGGTCTCAATGATCCTAAGGAAGGTGAGAAATCAGCCCAGAACTACATGGGAGGAGCTGGTCAATGACCTGAAAAGAGCTGGGACCACCATTTCCAAGGTTACTGTTGGTAATACACTAAGACGTCATGGTTTGAAATCATGCATTGCACGGAAGGTTCCCCTGCTTAAACCAGCACATGTCCAGGCACGTCTTAAGTTTGCCAATGACCATTTGGATGATCCAGAGGAGTCATGGGAGAAAGTCATGTGGTCAGATGAGACCAAAAATTGAACTTTTGGGTCATAATTCCACTAAACGTGTTTGGAGGAAGAAGAATGATGAGTACCATCCCAAGAACACAATCCCTACTGTGAAGCATGGGGGTGGTAGCATCATGCTTTGGAGGTGTTTTTCTGCACATGGGACAGGGTGACTGCACTGTATTAAGGAGAGGATGACCGGGGCCATGTATTGCGAGATGTTGGGGAACAACCTCCTTCCCTCAGTTAGAGCATTGAAGATGGGTCGAGGCTGGGTCTTCCAACATGACAATGACCCGAAGCACACAGCCACGATAACCAAGGAGTGGCTCTGTAAGAAGAATATCAAGGTTCTGGTGTGGCCTAGCCAGTCTCCAGACCTAAACCCAATAGAGAATCTTTGGAGGGAGCTCAAACTCCGTGTTTCTCAGCAACAGGCCAGAAACCTGACTGATCTAGAGAAGATCTGTGTGGAGGAGTGGGCCAAAATCCCTCCTGCAGTGTGTGCAAACCTGGTGAAAAACTACAGGAAACGTTTGACCTCTGTAATTGCAAACAAAGGCTCCTGTACCAAATATTAACATTGACTTTCTCAGGTGTTCAAATACTTATTTGCAGCTGTATCATACAAATAAATAGTTAAAAAATCATACATTGTGATTTCTGGATTTTTTTTTCTAGATTATGTCTCTCACAGTGGACATGCACCTACAATGACAATTTCAGACCCCTCCATGATTTCTAAGTGGGAGAACTTGCAAAATAGCAGAGTGTTCAAATACTTATTTTCCTCACTGTATATAGCGTTCAGCATTGATGGAACCTTTCCAAATGAACTAGATGTCCATTCCAAAGGCACTAATACACCTCCATACCATCAGAGATGTGGCTGTTTGCCATATGATCCCTCTCCTCTTTATTCCAGAGGATGTGGTGTCTATGTTTTTTTTTTGTCTAATCAGATTTCAGCCTCTATGTGCTGCCATGTCAATCTAATCTGTCCAGGGCCTTCAAAGTCTGTACTGCTGGACTTTTACCATAGAGAATATTACCAAAAGCTCTGTTTCATTAACCAATCAGATTTCAGATTTGTTTTTGTCATGTTATTAGACAAATATTGATTGTGAACTGCTCCAGATGTTGTAGGTGCACAGTTGTGCTTGTAGTGTAGAGGTTTGGAGTGTAACTGGGTTTGTTGCTTTAGTAAAATGGTTTTCACCCCCATATGTGAAATGTCTCTCTGTAATGCCACGTGTTGTTATATTGTGTTTTTGTATTGTATTGATGGTTTCTATAATTGTGACACGCAGTGTTGGGCAGTAACGCGTTACTTTTGAAAGTAACTAATACTGTAATGCATTGTTTTTTAAATAAAGTAACTCCGTTAGCGTATGGTTTGTTACCCGTTACTTTATTATGAGGATAGAAAAGGATAATGCATTTAATGAAATAGGTGGTTCTTTTTCTTCTTCCTCTTTTGGCTTCTCCCATTAGGGGTCACCACAGTGGATCATATGTTTCATACACTCCTGTCCTCTTTAAAACCAACTACCTGCATGTCTTCCCTCACCACATCCATAAACCTCCTCCTTGGTCTTCCTCTTTTCCTCCTTCCTGGTGTCTCCATCCTCAGCATTCTCCTACTGATATACCCCATGTCCCTCCTCTGCACATGTCCAAACCATCTCAATCTCACCTCCCTCACCTTGTCTCCAAAACGTCCTACATGCGATGTCCCTCTAATAAACTCATTTCTAATCCTGTCAAACCTTCTCTTCATCTCCAAGATTCTGGAAAAGTTTGTAGCACAGCAGTTCTGCTCACATCTACTTATGAATATCATTTATGAAATGTATCAGTCAGGATTTCGGCCTCATCATAGCACAGAGACGGCGCTAGTTAAGGTGGTAAATGACTGTTATTGGCCTCTGATCAGGGTTTTGTCTCTTTACTTGTTTTGCTCGATCTCAGTGCAGCTTTTCACACCATTCATCATCATCTCCTGCTTGCTGGACTGGAGAACGTTGTTGAAATAAAGGGAACAGCTCTCTCTTGGCTCAGGTCTTATTTGACTGATCGCTTTCAGTTTGTTGATGTAAATGATGAGTTCTCCACACTCTCTGAGGTAAAGTTTGGTGATCCACAAGGATCTGTCTTAGGCCCACTGCTGAAGATTACAGTAACCACTGGATCACTCATTATGGATAAACATATAATGAACAAACTCAGAGACACTAAATTTCTACATTCCAAAAGTATAAACTCTTTATCTCTGTAAAGCTGTTTCGAGAAAATGTCCACAGTTAAAAACACTACACAAATAAAACTGAATTTAATAAAATGATGAAGATGAGGAGCAGGAAGAGGAGGATGAAGAGGAGGATCTCACCCTCCTTGCTCCCTGGAGCTGTGATCACTCCTTTTGTTTCGATGGAATCTTCTATTCGATGTCCCCTGAATTTAGTTAAATGCTCCACCTCAATCAGATCTCCATCCTCCTCATCCAGTGGCAACCACGTCCCATCTGTAAACCACTGAGCTCTCATCACTGGGATATGCTCCTGCTCTGTAACACACACACACACACACACACACACACACACATACACACACATACACACACACACACACACACACACACACACACACACACACACACACACACACACACACACATCCCAAACCAGAGTAGAGGGCATCACGAGATGCCCCTGTTGTGAGCCACACCCCTGCTCTAAAACACGCCCCTGCTGTGTAACTGTAATTTCTCCCCTGTCCACTAGAGGGTGCAGTTAGACACCTCTGATTTATTTTAAAAACCCCGTGATGAAGGTGATGTACTCACGGTTCCAGTAGACCGGATAACACTCCTTCTCCTTCACATCCACCTCATACAGTCCTCCACGCACACAAACCGCCTCCACCCCCGCGTCCTTACACACACTCTGACCCTCACACACACCGTCCTCCGGCTCAAACACGCCCTCGCGCACATCCCTCAGCGCGCACAGGGCCCGGTAAGAGAGCTCGATCTTCAGGGAGTCGTGTCCCACAAAGGGCTTCCAGTTCCTCTTGTCCTCTCGGTAGAACCAGCGCACTTCCTGCGCCTCGAGCTCCGTCACCTCCCCGGACCGGCTGTGCGTGCTCGGGCGCGTCCTCGCTGTCGGTGCGTCGCTGTCCGTGTAGATCGGGTCCAGATAGTCCGGGACCGAGTATGCAGCATCATCCTCAGCCAGGCCTAACAGCATGCTGTGTGCGTGTGTGTCCATCATGTCCCTGTGGGTGTCCATCATGTCCCCATGGGTGTCCATCCTGTCCGCCTCTCAGTGTGCTCTTTACTTCACCTGTTCACACACACTCGCCTGGAGCTCACGATTGGGTTACATTCTGCAGCTCTGACTCTAACACACTGATTACAGACATCCGCATTCAGTGTTTGTGTGTGTGTGTGTGTGTGTGTGTGTGTGTGTGTGTGTGCATCTATTACACACTGTTCGGTATCGGCGCGCTCAGAGCCGGGGAGTGAGGAGGGTTTAGTGTGATTGAAGACCCCCTGCTGGTGACTGGTGGAACTGCAGTGAGCCTCGCTCCTCACACACTCAGTGACTTTAGTAATAAATGCACTACTGAGTGTAGGAGGGCAGGAGGAATGTCGAATTTACAGAAAACATTACTTCCGGTTAGAACAGCAGTGGCTGAATAGATCTGTGTTCAATTTTCATTTGATATCATTTGATAATTGTGTTGTTCTTTTGCAGGCTTCATAGAAGTTCAACTGTTAATTTTCATCTGCATTTGAATTATTACAAAATAAATTGTATATTATATATAAAGAATATTTAGAATATTCAATTTCCAAGTTGGATTTCATGAGTCTTACAATGATGTTTTCCAAATGTTTCCATCTGCTCCACTCTTCTATAAAACACAGATCAGTGGAGTGTTGCATTGAAGGTTGACCTTCTACACATGAGCTTTAAACAAAACAAAAAACTGAAAAATGTATATTCTGAAAATGTTTATAATTTTAAGGAAAAATAAGGTCATTTTGAATTTAATGTCTGCAACACGTCTCAAAAAAGTTGTTACAGGACCATGTTTACCACTGTGTAGCATCACGTCTTCTCCCTGTGTACATCTGGGAACTGAGGAGACCAGTTGCTGAAGTTCTTTGAGAGAAATATTGTCCAATATGTGTCTGATACAGGATTCTAGCTGGCCAACAGTTCTGGGTTTTCTTATGTTGTGCATTTTGTTTCATGATGCACCAAATGTTTTTAAATGGTGAAAGGTTTAAACTGCAGGCAGGCCAAGTCATGCTATTGAGGGTGCAGAGTCCAGTGTTTAAGAAAAATATTTATTAATTGGACCACAGAACAGTTTTCCTATTTCCCTCGGTTCATTTTAAATGAGCTTTGACCCAGAGAGGATGGAGTTGTTTCTGAATCATGTTCACACGTGCCTTCTTGTTTGCATGAAAGAGATTTAATCTGCATGTGTGGATGATATGGGAAACTGTGTTCACATACAATGATTTCTGGAGTTGTGAATGAGCTCATGCAGTCATTTTCATATATAAGCCACTGAATTGTACAAAGATTTTTATTTTGAACATAAATAAGCTGCACCTGTCTATAAGCCGCAGGTTCCTACACTGAAACTAATGAACTTTACACAGGCTTTAATGAAAGACAGTGTCTGTTACATGGCTTGTATCTAAACAGTAGCCTACCAAGAAAGTCATTGTTCACTGTCTTCCTCCTTCCTTTCACAACTATTTCTCTCGGGAGTTTATCTTTCCGCATCGTCGTGAGTTTAAAAATCACCATCGGTGAATCTTTTCTCCCGATGCCGTGCAGCTCAGAACACAGGTGAAGTGTGTTTTCATGCCCGGTTGTTTTCAGCGTGACGAATGATTCGCATTTCCTGTAGACGGTCCGAGTGAGCGGCAGGTCAAACCTCAGAGGAACATCATCCATATTTATGATGTGGTGCGGCCCGATTCAGTGGGAGCGCATCTGATTTAATATAAAGAGTTTCATTGGTTCACCTGAACCCGTTCTGCAATTTCATTGGTCTAATGTCATTTTTTTTGGCTGTGGTGCCGTTTCCATCCTTTCAGCAAAATGACCTGCAGCTGTGGCGACCCCTAATGGGACCCCTAATTCCAAAAGAAGAAGAAGAAGAAGAGGAAGAAATTATAGTACTTTGGATACTTAAGTACATTTTAATGCAAATACTTTATATATATATATATATATATATATATATATATATATATATATATATATATATATATATATATATATATATATATATATATATATATGTGTGCATCTCAACAACTTATCATTGAAAATATCGAAAATATCATCGAAAAGTTCATTTATTTCAGTAATTTAATTCAAATTGTGAAACGCATGTATTAAATAAAATCAATGCACACAGACTGAAGTAGTTTACGTCTTTGGTTCTCCCTCCACAAAAAAATGTCATTGTGCTGTAATGTACCTGTGACCAGCAGGTGGAGCAGAGCGTGCAGTTACAGCTGGTGAAGTTACAGGCTGTGACCAGTAGATGGTGCAGATGATGCAGTTACAGGCTGTGAAAAGTAGATGGCAAATACTCAAAGTGAAAGTAAAAGTCAGAGCCGCCTTTTAAAGAGAAACATAAGGGACTACAGGAGAAAAGCAGGAGAAAAGCAGGAGAAAAACGGTAAGTAAAGTGAAATGTAAGAGTATAAAAGGTGAAAGTTATAAATATTAGTGAGATGAAGAACAGTGCTGCTGTATTTGAATGATGTTGATTTGGTGTGATATGAAGCGGATTTTTCTCTGTAGAAAAGATCTCTCTACATCTGACCTTCTCAAACTATTTTTCATCAAAAGAGAGAAATGAGACATGATTTAAAAAGCACAGATGTTTGGAGTGATTTTCTCTTCACTTTTCTCAAAAACTGTAAAGTAAAATGACATGAAATTGATTGGAATAATAGGAAGGAGGAACCGAGCTGGGAAGGAGGTGCTGCAAGTTACAGCAATAAAGAATGGAGATAGAAATGTGTTGACTAGTATTGGAGAGTGTGTTAGAGAAGTAAAGAAAAGAGTGCAGGCAGGGTGGAGTGGGTGGAGAAGAGTGATAGCAGGAGTGATTTGTGATAGAAGAGTATCTGTGAGAGTGAAAGGGAAAGTTTATAGGACTGTGGTGAGACCTGAGATGTTGTATGTATTAGAGACAGTGGCATTGAGTAAAAGACAGGAGGTGGAGCTGGAGGTAGCAGAGCTGACAACAACACAACAAAACCTTGTTTTTTTTAATCATTTCAGTTGATGTTCTGAAAGGTTCCTTGTTCACGTCCATGTTCATCATTTACACAAAAATTCAGACTCAAATAAAATGAAACGTGTTTGTTAAATTCCCCTTAAATTTTTATTCTTATTTAAAAGGGAAGCAGGTGAAAGTAAAAATCAGAACAGCAGGAAGAAGCAGTGCCTTGAATTAATTAATGGAGTAATAAACTGTAGGTGAAGAAATCTGACTGTCTGATTGTCTGGTATTGTTTGTTACTGTGAAGCGTCCTTCAACATCAGTAAAGGTGCTTTATATAAAATAAAATTATATAATTATATGAAACATTATTATTATTCTCATTGTTGTTGTTGTTGTTGTTGTCTGGGGAATTCCCAAGCCAGACATTAATAACCTGAAAGCAAAAGCAAAACAAAATAAAGAATTATAATAATAATAAATCAGCGGAGCATAGAAGAGACCCGTTCCTGATGGTCGATGTTCTCCTCTTGAAGAAAATGATTCATTGTTCAAAAAAAGATTTATTTGATCCCCGTAATGCAACCTGGTGATGATGATGCCTTTATCGATCATCTTATACCAATTACTCCATCTTACAAACTTCTGTTCATGTTTTCCTGATGCAGTCGCTTTGGTCAGTGTTGGTTTATTAACGCTTTTCCCTTTTTACATCATGTTATTTCTCATATGCAGGTGATAAAAGAACTATTGTTTTTGTGCACACAACAGATCAAACACAAATCACAAAGACCACAAAGTGCAAAAGACAATAAAATAGAATTAATCCAAAATCATGTTAGAAGATGAAAAGAATTGAATACAAATGCTATGAAAAAGCTACGTTACAGAGGAAGTTTCTTGTGTCAAAATACAGATTCAAAGAGATAAACTTTTTACAGACCTACAAAGACTGTAAAAAAGTTAAAATATCAGTTATTTAAATAGTAAATCAAATGATCATAATTAAAATGTGAAACATGAAAAAAATTTGAATATAAAATTATTCAATAATAATTATAACACATACACACCTATACTGTATATAACTCTAGAATACTGTAATGCAGGTGAAATTGTTTTCACTGAAGGTCCTTTGGATGACATTGCTATTACTCCTCTTCTTCATCCTCTTTGTGATTGATTTACATTATTGTCTCTAGCTTTGTTTAAAGCCCTTTCTGCAATCAGCACTAAACATTCTTCCAAATACTGAGCACCATTTTGACAAGACCCCTTGCTAAAATATAGCAGGTGTTGTGTATTGTTTATCAGCTAATATTGTAGGGTTCAGGAGGTGATCATCCAGGAGACACAGCAGGGGTATCTACTGTTACTTCAAGTAGCCCTGAAATGCATGGCTTTTAAACAGAGCACAGAGGTGACTGTAATCAATGATCCTGCTATCATGTGTAGATCCTGGCTATCCATCAATAATGTTGGTGATTTGGGTCTTCTCCTTACACAAGACTCGAACAGTGATAGAAGAATAACAATTCCTGATACGACACAGACACCCATGTCCTCTACCTGGATTTTAAATGTGATTATGAGTACAATCATTACTTCTATACCTCGGGGAAAAACAACTTTTATCTCAAAGTAATTTTAGAAGGCTGCAATTATACCCGATACTCTTCCAACATTTCTGCTCACTGTGGATTTATGCACTTTAAAAAGGTCCCCAGCCACAACAAACAATGTCACGTGTAAATGCAGGTTCAGGTTTTTTTTTACTTGAGTTTATCACAGTTTTTTGTTGGAACAGTGTCCATTATCCAAAACAAGACATTTTTTCTACGTAGCTGCAAAGGTTAGTATATTGAATAACCTTCATGATATTGACAATACAAGTTTCTGAGAGGCCAAGAAGGAGGCACATAGGATTTTTAAAATTTTTAAGAACATGTGTTATGTGTGTATGATTTAGGATCATAAACTGAGTAGATTTTGTTCGATTATAGACAGATATCTCTGTTGCGTATTTTTTTATTTTACATCGATATTGAGGCCACTGTCTTTTTCCCAAGCTCGCTGAGTAGCATGGGATGTAAGAGAGCAGTTAGAAATTAGCGATCAATAAAATGCATTAATATGCTTCTTGGATTCTGGTGGAGATGAAGATAAGGTTCTTTCTACACCAGAGGTAGCATTTGAAGTTACTAAAGTTGTATTTCTAACAATTACGTTACTAATGTCAAAGTTGCAGATATATGAAAAATCCACCTTTAAGAAGGCCATATCGTCCCGGCATCAACTAAAAGAACAGTAAAATCTGCCTATCAAATAGATCTCCTAGCTTAGCTAACCTCAGTGTATACCATGCTTTTAAAACCACCATCTCTGAACCCCAGCAGAAAGTCTGCATTAGCTAGAATGGGGGTAATAGAAGATTTAAGATGAGCACATCTCTCTAAGGTACAGATGGGTTGCTCTATGTTCTGATCGTATTTATTGAAATAGGGGTAGTGGAGAAGTCCATAACAGACTGAGAATCTTTCACAATGAACAGATTCCATAGGGAAAACCAGGAAAGGGGCAAAGAGGCCTGAGTGTTCTAGATCTGCTTTGATTGTATCCAGAAGATGAGTAAAGTTAACACTAGACATTTGATTATATTCAGTAGTTATGCGTATCCCCAAATAGACGAAACCAGAAGGAGACCATTGGAAAGGAAATGGTTCTGTAGGAGCTGGCTTAGATGCTGGAGATCCCAGTGGCATAGCTTTAGACTTTGCTAAATTTATTTTGTAGCCAAGAAAGAAACAAATAATTAAATGTCATTAGTCATGTTAGGAATGAAAGTTTGTGGTTTAGACAGAAAAATAAGCACATAATTCATATAGAAAGTAATTTTATGTTTCTTTTTTACCAACAAAAATACCAGGACACTCTGCCTTATTACCTGAGCTAATGCTTCTATGGCGATATGAAAAAGCAATGGGCTGAGGGGGTCACCTTGCCTATTCCCACAGTGAAGAGTAAAGTTGCTAGATCTCATACCATTAGTGAGAACAGCTGCAGTTGGAGTATTATAAACTTTTCTACCCAATTGACAAAGTTATTACCCAGGTCAAATTTTTCTAATGTTTAAAATAGATACGATCAAATGCCTTCTTGACATCCAGAGAAAGCATTTTCTTTCAAGGGCAGGTTCATTTCATTTCATTCAGTTAATTTTTCTGGGAAAGTTGAACAATATTAAGTAGTCTTCTCACATTCTCAGAGGAGTTCTGGCCTTTTACAAAACCGGTATGATCCTCTCCAAAAATAGAAGGAGCACTTATTCTAAACGCATGGGCAATATTTTAGAAATAAACTTTTTGGTCAGAGTTTAGTAGGGCTATTGGCCTATAGGAGGCACAGTATTCAGTACATTTCCCTTTTATATTTGCTTCTCTAAGTGATTAAAGCACAATACTGGTTTCAGAAGAATGGTTAAACATAGTGTCAGGACAGTGACCATCTTTAATCAGCCTTTCAACACACAAACACAAGCGTACAAACCGTAATGCGGGTATGATCCACACATCGAGCGTAGTCCGGGGAGTGGTGATAGTCCTTATGATCAGAACCGGGAGCATGAACCAGTGGGAAAGTGAATTCCTGACACATAGCCAACAAAGGATCTAGAAGAATGTCACTAAAGGTTTTATAAAACTTGTACCCTAATCCATCTGACCTTGGGGCCTTCCCTGAGGGCATGGATGTTAAGGCATGTAGTGCTTCCTCTCTAGAAATAAAGGCATTTAACTGTAATTTCTAAGCCTATGTGGCCCTAGGCATGCATAAGATTTGGGGCATTATTTAGCTGCTCAGATTTTTATAAATTAGAATAAAACAAGGAAGATTCTTTATTAATGGATGAAGTCTCAAATAGCTTTCTGCCATTAGAATATATAATTAAAGCAATATTCTGTGAGTCAGCCCACTTTTTGGGCATTTTTTGCAATATCATTTCTGCTTAGCAAATTTTTGAGAATGTTGTGAGGCTTAGCAGAGTGTTCAAAGCAGCGTGTATAGCCATCAATTCCCTGAGAGAATCGGAACTTAGTTGTTCATTCTTTTAATTCTTAAATGCCACAAAGAACATAATTAAACCTCAGGAGTGGGCTTTACATGTCTCCCACAGAGTAGAGGGACTATTAGTAGAGGGTAAGTTCATTAAATAAAACGCCTTAAATTCTGACGTATGATAAGAAATAGTCATCTTTCAGAAAGTGGGGGAGGTGGAATCTCCAGCATTGTGACAGAACCCTATCTTCAGAAAGCCAGTAATCCAGATATACAGTGGCGTGATTGGATATATTATTATATTACCTATAGTACAGCATCAGAATGAAAAAATGGCATGTTTTGAAAGTGGGGAAGTAGAAGTCTATCAAAAGAAGGATTGAGATGACAATTGAAATCTCCTCCCACAAAGGCCAATTCAGTAAATTCTGCAAATTCCTTAGAAAGGAAATCAGGGTAACAAACAGGGGGGCAATAAATATTCATAAATGTAACAGCATTGCCCCAAAGGACACCGTTTATAATCACATAAAGAACCTCTTAATCCTTTACACAGCTCAGAGGTCTAAAAATAAGCTTAATACTAACCAGTATGGCCACAGCCCTGCTGAATGTAAAGTATGACGTAGCAAAAGCATGCCCTACCCCGTCTCTTTGCAATTTAACATTGTCCTTATCCTCCAGGTGAGTTTCCTGGAGAAAAGCAGTAATTATGGTGACAGGATGATCTGCCGCTATAACCCATGTTGTTTGATACCCAGGTAGATCAAATTCAAAAAAGGAAAAAAAAAATTATGTACTGAGATAAAAGAAGAAAGCATAACTAAACAAGTATAAAACAAGAACAAGAACATAGCGAGGGACTTTTCACCAAACTTAACCTTACAGACTGTAAGAAAAAAACCCAACTGGCACTGCCTAGGCTAAGACGGCTGTAAAGAACTCAAAACCATCTCTTCAATGTCTTCAGTGTATAAAAGTTCTTTATATCATTCAAACATCGAGCGGCTGTGCCGCTCTGTAGGGAAGTATACGTTTTTAGAAGGAACATATTTTGCAGATTACAGAAGGTACATCATGAATGAACCTGTGCTCTGTCCCACAGAATTGTGTCTCTGACAGAGACGTTAGATAATTGCGTGCCTGTGCGGTGTGTAAAACGTCCTCTTGGAACCTCCCTGAGTCACCTGGAGAGTATCCGGGAGGAGCATGCGTATGATATGTTGCACCCACAAAGCAGCCATGTCACATCATAAGGCTTACGTTTCTTAATCACCAAAGCAGAGAAGTCATTATAGAGCAAAAGCTTGGATTCGTTGTAGATTACAGTGTCATCTCCTTGACTAGCACGACATACCGCATCCATCAACCTTTTTTTCTCCCCAAATGTGTGAAAACACAGCAGCAGAGGCCTAGGCTTGTTGGCCGCATTTGTTGCCCAAACCCGTTTCTCCAACTCGCTTATTATCTTTTTTAAGAGGTTGTTAGACTTTTCATCATGCCCAAACAAAACCTAATTCTTGGAGAGGTTTTCCATACGATCTACGATGCTTGTGGTGCCTTTTTTGATATCAGGGAAGAATCACACAACACACAGCATGGAGCAATGTTCTATTTCGGTTTATTGCAGGCAACAGACAAATATATATACACTTTGGAAAGAAAGTCCGACCTAAAGCTGTTTCCTGTTTGGATAAGAAGATATTCTAGCCAGAGATGTGTGAGCCAAGATACTTTCTGTATACCTTACGTACTAATATTATAAATATTCTATAGACACTGAACAGACAAAGGAATGTGTGTGAACTGGTGTGAGAACCATCTTAACACTAACAGAGGTAATGTCTAATTTATCTTAATTTTGTAATCTAGTGTACCAGTGTAGATGCAGCCACCTCGCGAATCCAAAATGGTGCTTTTTGCATCTTTAGCTCAAAAGTACATGGACATCAAAGACAGCTGTTTTCATGTATGTGACTGCTAGATGCTGTTATGGTACAGAAATCATGCAACAACCAATCTGCATGATGATGTACTCAATAACCTTCACAACCTCAGCTTGCTGCGACCTCAGCTTCAAAGACCAGGCCCGCAGTCCCCTTTGCAAAAGTATGTGCGCTGCTGAAAAAAAGAGACACTCCTCCTTTAGAGCAGGGGACAAGACTTTCTTGAAAACAGCAGGGGCCAAACTGTCCCATTTCATCAGAGAGGCGAAGCCACCAAGAGAATACGGGGCCACGTCCAGGACAGCGGAGACACCCGGCGCACTTGGCAGGGCATCCAGGCGATCTACAGGACAACTTCACCTGCCATCTCAATGTCCCTCCGTCTAGCCCTCACCCACCTGGACACTAAGGACACATATGTACGAACGCTGTTCATAGACTTCAGTTCAGCATTCAATACAATCATCCTTCGGCACCTGATCGAGAAGTTGAGCCTACTGGGCCTGAACACCTCCCTCTGCAACTGGATCCTAGACTTCCTGACTGGGAGACCTCAGTCAGTACGGATCGGAAACAGCCAGAGGTGGCAAAAGTATACACATTTATTAATTAAGTAGAAGTACAGATACTCATGTAAATACTCGGGTAAAAGTTGAAATACTGATTATACCTTTTTACTTAAGTGAAAGTAAAGAAGTCTTGGCTCTGACATGTACTTAAGTAAAAAAGTAGTTATTACTTCTACCTGTTTTAGCTGTTAACTGGACCTCAGATCATATTAATATTTGATAGATAGATAGATAGATAGATAGATAGATAGATAGATAGATAGATAGATAGATAGATAGATAGATAGATAGATAGATAGATAGATAGATAGATAGAACTTTATTGTCATTGCATAGCACAGGTACACAGCAACGAAATGCAGTTTGGCATCCACCAGAAGTGCAAAAAAAAGCAATCGTGCAAATAGTGCAGATAAACATGTAGCATTTGTACAGCATGTGATATGTATGTAAGCATATGTACAGTAATTAAATATAAAGGCTATAACAGTGCAGAGACGTGTGGACATCATTAAGAGAGTTTTCTATGTTTCCACACGGACAGTTAATAAATTGATCCCGGAGAAACTGCACCTCTTCAAGTCAAGAAGCTTTCATATATAATCATAGACATTTTACAGATTTGAATGATGTATTGTTTTTATCTGTACGATCAATAAAGACAATCATTTAAGTTTCTTTCGCCATTATGAGGGAAAAACCCACAAAACGCCACCCAGAGGGTAAATTGTGTAAAACATGGCGGATTTGGTGTTTGATTTGAGACTTGGCGCATAAATAAAACAAAGTTTACTGATTAAAAATATTTTTTAATGGAGTTTATTTATTTATTTTATATCTAAGTAAAGAAAGGACGTCGTGGATAAATGTATTTTGTGTTTTGCTGGAGGTTTTAATTTTGCCTCTTTTAAATACTTTTAAAAAAATGGTAAAAACAGAAATGCGCGCTGAATTGATAGCGTTATTAACATTTAGTGGCGTTTAAAATAATTAGAATTTTGACAGCCTTATATATATATATAAACATTTTGTGTCCAGACCACATATAGAACACAAGCAGAGAAAAGATGATGATCATGAATGTGTCTGTTCTCAGTCATGTTCTCATCACTGACTCCCTCTGTCTCATCCACGTTAACCCCAGACTTCTTACTGCCTTCTGCCTGCTGATTCTTATCTTTGTAAAGAGTGAGGGTCAGGACTTTATACACCAGCGGATTGAAAAAGACAGGAAATCGGTTGTTCGGCAGAAATCGGCGCGCAGTGAAAAGAAAAAAAATTATATTTCACCAAATCAATGAATTAAAACTAAAGTAACGATCCGGTTTTAAAAACGTAAGAAGTAAAAAGTACAGATATTTGTGTAAAAATTTAATGAGTAAAAGTAAAAAGTTGATACCAGAAAAATCTACTTAAGTACAGTAACGAAGTATTTGTACTTCGTTACTTCCCACCTCTGGAAACAGCATCTCCAGCACTACCACACTGAGCACTGGGACCCCTCAGGGCTGTGTGCTCAGCCCACTGCTGTTCACACCCCTCACACACACTCTTCATACACGCACCTCACACACTCCACTTTCTTACCAACAGCAAAGAGGTTCTGAAGCATTTGGGCCTCACATACAGATTTTTTTCAATTCAATTCAATTCATGTTTATTTGTATTGCGCTTTTAGCAATGAACATTGTCTCAAAGCATCTTTACACAGATAATGTGGTGATTAAACGTAAATATGTTCTTTGTAAGTAAGTTTGTCCCTGATGAGCGACTGTGGCAAGGAAAAACTCCCTGATATGGCATAAGGAAGAAACCTTGAGAGGAACCAGACTGAAGCAATCAGACTCCTAAACACACAGAACTGAACTGGAACTGAAACTCACACACTCAATCAACTGTGTTACTGAAACTCAAACACACACTCAATACTCATTTACACATCATGTCTTTAGCACGATCCAAATGATTTTATATTCATATTATACTGTTTACATGCTGTTTATGTTTACAAGTACCCTCTTGTTTACAGTTCTATTATTGCACATTGTACTGAATAACAGGTTTACTGAAGGTGCTATTATGTTTTTTTGTGTATTTGTTCTACACTGTCTTTTGTCTGCACTGTTTGCACTTAGTTGCACACGATGCACTTTATGTGGCGAGGACACTTACTGTGTTTTGTATGTAGCTCTGTTTTCTGTATGTAGCTCTATGTTCTATTATGTGGCTCTGTGTTGTGTATGTAGCTCTATATTATGTTATGTACAGTAGCTCTGTGATCTATGAGGTTCTGTTTTGTGTATCTAGCCGTAGGTTCTGTTATGTAGCTCTGTGTTCTGTTTGTAGCTCTATATTCTGTATGTAGCTCTGTGTTGTGTATGTAGCTCTGTGTTGTGTATGTAGCTTTATATTCTGTTATGTAGCTCTGTGTTGTGTATGTAGCTCTATATTCTGTATGTAGCTCTGTGTTGTGTATGTAGCTCTGTGTTGTGTATGTAGCTTTATATTCTGTTATGTAGCTCTGTGTTGTGTATGTAGCTCTGTGTTGTGTATGTAGCTCTGTGTTGTGTATGTAGCTCTATATTCTGTATGTAGCTCAGTGTTGTGTATGTAGCTTTATATTCTGTTATGTAGCTCTGTGTTCTGTATGTAGCTCTGTGTTGTGTATGTAGCTCTGTGTTGTGTATGTAGCTCTGTGTTGTGTATGTAGCTCTGTATTCTGTATGTAGCTCAGTGTTGTGTATGTAGCTTTATATTCTGTTATGTAGCTCTGTGTTGTGTATGTAGCTCTGTGTTGTGTATGTAGCTCTATATTCTGTATGTAGCTCTGTGTTCTGTATGTAGCTCTGTGTTGTGTATGTAGCTCTGTATTCTGTATGTAGCTCAGTGTTGTGTATGTAGCTTTATATTCTGTTATGTAGCTCTGTGTTGTGTATGTAGCTCTGTGTTGTGTATGTAGCTCTATATTCTGTATGTAGCTCTGTGTTGTGTATGTAGCTCAGTGTTGTGTAGGTAGCTTTATATTCTGTTATGTAGCTCTGTGTTGTGTATGTAGCTCTGTGTTCTGTATGTAGCTCTGTGTTGTGTATGTAGCTCTGTATTCTGTATGTAGCTCAGTGTTGTGTATGTAGCTTTATATTCTGTTATGTAGCTCTGTGTTGTGTATGTAGCTCTATATTCTGTATGTAGCTCTGTGTTGTGTATGTAGCTCAGTGTTGTGTAGGTAGCTTTATATTCTGTTATGTAGCTCTGTGTTGTGTATGTAGCTCTGTGTTGTGTAGGTAGCTCTGTGTTGTGTATGTAGCTCAGTGTTGTGTATGTAGCTTTATATTCTGTTATGTAGCTCTGTGTTGTGTATGTAGCTCAGTGTTGTGTATGTAGCTTTATATTCTGTTATGTAGCTCTGTGTTGTGTATGTAGCTCTGTGTTGTGTATGTAGCTCTATATTCTGTATGTAGCTCTGTGTTGTGTATGTAGCTCTGTGTTGTGTATGTAGCTCTATATTCTGTATGTAGCTCTGTGTTGTGTATGTAGCTCAGTGTTGTGTATGTAGCTCTATATTCTGTTATGTAGCTCTGTGTTGTGTATGTAGCTCTATATTCTGTATGTAGCTCTGTGTTGTGTATGTAGCTCAGTGTTGTGTATGTAGCTTTATATTCTGTTATGTAGCTCTGTGTTGTGTATGTAGCTCTGTGTTGTGTATGTAGCTCTGTGTTGTGTATGTAGCTCAGTGTTGTGTATGTAGCTTTATATTCTGTTATGTAGCTCTGTGTTGTGTATGTAGCTCTGTGTTGTGTATGTAGCTCTATATTCTGTGTGTAGCTCTGTGTTGTGTATGTAGCTCTATATTCTGTGTGTAGCTCTGTGTTGTGTATGTAGCTTTATATTCTGTTATGTAGCTCTGTGTTGTGTATGTAGCTCTGTGTTGTGTATGTAGCTCTATATTCTGTGTGTAGCTCTGTGTTGTGTATGTAGCAGTATATTCTGTGTGTAGCTCTGTGTTGTGTATGTAGCTCTATATTCTGTGTGTAGCTCTGTGTTGTGTATGTAGCAGTATATTCTGTGTGTAGCTCTGTGTTGTGTATGTAGCTCTATATTCTGTGTGTAGCTCTGTGTTGTGTATGTAGCTCTATATTCTGTGTGTAGCTCTGTGTTGTGTATGTAGCTCTATATTCTGTGTGTAGCTCTGTGTTGTGTATGTAGCAGTATATTCTGTGTGTAGCTCTGTGTTGTGTATGTAGCAGTATATTCTGTGTGTAGCTCTGTGTTGTGTATGTAGCAGTATATTCTGTTATGTGGCTTCTGTTAACTTTTTGGATTTAATTATTTTTTAGTTCCAAAATGATGAAGAGAAAGAATTCAGACCCACCAGAACCCAGCTGTGTGTCCATGAAGACCGACAATTCAATGGATCATCCACTTTTCTTTAGTGATCGCAAAGGTCCTACCGATATTAGGTGTGTATAGTGAGATGTTTTTATATGGCAGTGCTGCATCTCTCAGACTGGCAGTGAGATGATCTGATCTGAGATGTGCTTTATTTATTCACAGAACACAAAAGAAGAAATTCTACAGAAATCAAGTAGAGTCCATATTCAAGGTGTGTCTTATATATATATATATATATATATATATATATATATATATATATATATATATATATATATATATATATATATATATATATATATATATATATTACGAGAGGTTTAGAGGTTTATATAATAATTTATAACAACCAAATTCAATGTTAAGAGACATTTTTATTACTACTGATAATTTGATCTGTTATTGTGTTTCTGTCCAGGATGTGGAAAAGAAAGTCTTTACATTGTTAAAAATTGAGCTGAAGAGGTTTAAGAAACTTCTGAGTCCAGATTACCCAGCATGCACTGAGGGGGAGATGGAGGATGAGGAGGATCTTCACAGTGTCAGAGAGGGAGCGCTGAAGATCACACTGCACGTCCTGAAGAACATGAACCACACAGATCTCGCTGACACACTGCACGAAAGTAAGAATTCTGGATTATCAATCTAACACTGACCCACACTTACACCACTCTGATGCTGAACTCTGGATTTATTATTGTTCAGAAGGTGTTGATTATTGTGTTTATTGAGTTTATCTATTGTATTGAGTTTTCTATAACAGCAATTCTGATCATTTATTTTGGTGGAAACTGATAAAATGACCTTTTGGAAAATAAATATTTTACATAAATATTTTCTTTTTTTTTTCATTATTAGAGCTGTATCCAGTCATTGCAGTTGAGCAAACATTTAAATCCAGCCTGAGAGAGAAGTTTAAAAGAGTTAATGAAGGAATCTCACAACATGGAAGTTTAGCACTTCTGAATGAGATCTACACAGAGCTCTACATCACAGAGGGTTGGAGTGGAGACGTTAATAAAGAACATGAGGTGAGACAGATTGAGACACTGTCCAGGAGACCAGCCACACAGGAGACACCCATCAAATGTAACAATTTTTTTAAAGACAAGTCCATCAGAAGTGTGCTGACTAAAGGAGTTGCTGGAATTGGAAAAACAGTCTCTGTGCAGAAGTTCATTCTGGACTGGGCTGAAGGAAAAGCAAATCAGAACATCACCTTCATGTTTCCACTTTCCTTTAGAGAGCTGAATCTGATGAAGCAGAAACATCTCAGTCTGATGGATCTTCTTCATCAATTTTTCCAGAAATAAGAAAACTAGAATTAATAGACTGTGACTCCTACAAAGTGGTGTTGATCTTTGATGGTCTGGATGAGTGTCGACTTCCTCTAAATTTCTACAACAATGAGATACTGAGTGATGTAACAGAATCAGCCTCAGTGGATGTGCTGCTGACGAACCTTATCAAGGGGAATCTGCTTTCCTCTGCACAACTCTGGATCACCTCTCGTCCAGCAGCAGCCAATCAGATCCCTCCTGAGTGTGTAGACCAGGTAACAGAGATACGAGGGTTCAGTGATCCTCAGAAAGAGGAGTACTTCAGGAAGAAGATCAGTGATCAGAGCCTGTTTAATAAAATAATCACACACATGAAGTCTTCAAGAAGCCTCCACATCATGTGCCACATCCCAGTCTTCTGCTGGATCTCAGCCACTGTTCTAGAGAGAATGTTGGGTGAAGCAGAAAGTGGAGAGATCCCCAAGACTCTGACTCAAATGTTCACACACTTTCTGATCTTTCAGATCAAACACAAGGGCCAAAAGTACCATCAGAAATGTGATGCTGATCCTCAGCAGACCAGAGAGAGCATCCTGGCATTGGGAAAACTGGCTTTCCACCAGCTGGAGAAAGGAAACCTGATCTTCTATGAGGAAGACCTGAAAGAGTGTGGCATTGATGTCAGAGAAGCTTCAGTGTACTCAGGAGTGTGTACTCAGATCTTCAGAGAGGAATTTGGGCTTCACCTGGAGAAGATTTTCAGCTTTGTACATCTGAGTGTTCAGGAGTTTCTGGCTGCTTTTTACACGTTTTACTCCTTTATCACTAGAAATCTAACAAAACAACAAACCACTGATCTGTCTGAACTTTTTATCAAATCAAACATGTCTGAGTTCCTCAGGAGTGCAGTGGAAAAGGCCTTACAGAGTGAGAATGGACACCTGGACCTGTTTCTCCGCTTCCTTCTGGGTCTCTCCCTGGAGTCGAATCAGACTCTCTTACGAGGTTTAATGCCACAGACAGGAAGTAGCTCTCGCAGCAAACAGGAAACAGTCGAGTACATCAAAGAGAAGATCAGAGAGAATCCATATCCAGAGAAATCCATCAATCTGTTCCACTGTCTAAATGAACTGAATAATCATTCTCTAGAGCAGGAAGTTCAGCAGTACCTAAACAGAGAATATTACTGTAGTCTCAGTGGAACCAGACTCTCTCCTGCTCAGTGGTCTGCTCTGGTGTTTGTGTTACTAAATTCAGAACAGAAGCTGGATGTGTTTGAATTGAGAAAATATGATCCGTCAGATGAATGTTTTTTAAAGTTGCTGCCGGTGGTCAAAGCCTCCAGAAAAGCCGAGTGAGTATTTTATATATAAATCTACTAATTTGTATGTTTTCTTTTGTTTGTTCGTGAATTTTTTCCCTTTTAGCATTGAAGCCAGACATAAATAGGTTTTTGAATCAAGTTTGAGAACTAACACAGAGGCACCTAGAGCAAGTCATATGTATATGCATGCCACAAGCTGACCACAGAAAAAGTGAGCACCCCATTTATTAACCATGGGACATAAGGAACAGCTGGGGGACCAATATGCAACTTATTAGGTCAATTGGCAACATGATTGGGTATAAAAAGATCCTCTCAGTGTGGCAGTGTCTCTCAGAAGTCAAGATGGGCAGAGGATCACCAATTCCCCCCAATGCTGCGGCAAAAAATAGTGGAGCAATAACAGAAAGGATTTTCTCATAGAAAAATTGCAAAGAGTTTGAAGGTATCATCATCTACAGTGCGTAATATCATCCAAAGATTCAGAGAATCCTAAAATACACGAGCCAGCAGCCAGAGCAAAGCAGGACAGCCAATACAATCAAGGGGCATGGCAAACAGAGCAATATAGGCAGAGCAAAAACATAAAACCAAAATCCAAACCAGGTACCTAAAGAGGCAGAGCGAGGAACGAGACACTGCATTGCAACGCTCTGGGAATGCACCTGTGTTGTCCAAGCGCTGAAATAATGTGTGTAATCTGTCAAAATTGGATGAAGGCTGTCACCGGCAGACTGACGTCACGAACAGGAAGGATAAAATGCACATAAAGTGAAGCCGGTGCCAGATTTTGTAAAAGGGATGGAAGTGCTACAGGGACACTGGCAGTGTGGCATAGAGATGCAGCGCCTCATTCCCTCAGGGAACTAGGGTTACATACATAAACTAGACACCTTCCCTTTCAGGACACTCGAGCTGTGTTGCAACGCTTTGAAAACGAATGTCCAATCAGGCCAGACTGACTAGTCCCTGACTACTGTGTATGGGCACAGCTAGGTCAAAGAACAGATGGGCCAGGAGTGCCACTGAGGTCCAGGTTGTAGAACTGGACAAAGGTCAGCGGTGTGGACCAGCCTGCAGCGTTGCAGATGTCTTAGAGGGGTACTCGGGAGCCCCAAGCCTTAGAGGCTGCCACACTCTGGGTTGAGTGTGCACTGACCACGAATGGAGCGGGAAGAGGACTCATAAGAGGATGCAATGGCATCAATGATCCCATCTGCTCAAGGTCTGCTTTTGGAGGAAGGCCTCTCCTTGGAGGGCCGTAGCAGACGAGCAGTTGGTTATACTTCCTCCAGGTACCCGTCCTGTGGATGTAAGTTCAGTGCTTGCACCGGGCACAGCCGGTCAGTTTCTCCTGGTCTGGGGTCTGAAACGGAGGGGGGTAGAATGCCTGTAGGAATAGGAATGCTGTCTTAAGCGGCTCAAATGGGGGCTCAGACAGAGCCTTCAACACAATGGCCGGGTCCTACCCAAGCACTTTAGGTCACACCAAGGGCCTCAGCCTCCAGGTGTTATGAAGAAAACACATAATAAGAGGGTTTCTGCCTAGAGACTGCCCCGCCACCGGGCATGATATGCCGAAATGGCGGATGTGTAGACTTTTAGGGTGGACAGAGCCAACCCTTTGAAAAAATCTCCCAGGGAGGGTGCTCAAAGAGGGCTACCAGGGGGGTGAACTGTGGTTTGCCCAGCCACCTTAGAGCCACCAGGAGGAGACAGACTCCTTCCCAGCGAACTCTCTCTAGAACTCCCAGAAGCAGCACGATGGGGGGAAAGGCATACAGGCGAACAGGCCCGAGATGCGAACAGACCCACCTGGGCTTGAATTTCTCTAAAAATCTGCTCCACCACATGAGGATGGAGCTGCCGTTCCCTGGGTCTCAACCCTCAACTCGACAAGGTGTCTGCTGCTTCGTTTAACTGGCCTGGGATGTAAGCTGCTCCCATGGAGAGGAGCTTCCCCTGGGTCCCCATGGGTCCTGAGCCACCACTGGGGGGTCTCATGTACAGAAGGCAAAGTACAATAACACTGGATGCAGCTGCCATGAGCCCTAACAGTTTCTGAAACTGTGCATAGTGGTTGAATCCCATATGACCCTGAGATAGGTGGCTCTCTGCCAGGCTACCAGGTAGTCTCTTAAGGCTACCTTATCAGTCTCTCATGACTGACCTTTGGTACACCTAGAAACCTAGAGCCGGGGCTATGCCCTGGTGCAGCTCTAGTGGCCTTGAGAGAGGCAGCGAGTCCTCCTGGTCCGCAACGATGCCCGGGTGGAAACCGAGAAGGGAGCTTGCTGGAACTAGCCATGCACTGAAGCACATTTTGTGGCAGGGTTAACGAACCAGGTCCCTGAGGGGGCTGGCGTGGGACGGACACAGAGAAAAGCGCTGCTACACGACCTCCAGCCACCCCTTAGAATGTCCTGTCAGGACGTTTTGGACAAAGCCCTCTTTTTGAAGATGACAGTCCTTAGCTCTGTCAACTCATGGGGCTTCCGACCCGAGCGCCATGCCAGATCCCCTTAAAGAGGGAAGAGCTTGTCGCGATGCTTCGTTTCTGCACCTCCCATTGGGAGATAGCTGGCCAGCGTATACTTCAGCCCGGGGCATCAACCCTGACACAGAGGTTGTGACGTAGGTGTGGGAGTGAGAGCACCCCCTCGAGGAGTGCTCTCCGAGAGTGAAGCGTTTACATAGAAATGCAAGCAGCATGTGCGTGGCGCAAAATGCACAGATCAAGCACAGAATGTGCAGAGAATCTGTGCCGAATGTGTGCAGCCAGCTCCCTAGGGAATCACCTTCAGCCCTGCATTGCATTTTGACTTCTAGAGTGCACATCAAGAACGCCCTGCCCTTTCACCACTGAGATAGAAAATAGAAAGCACGTCTATCAGAATGAGGCATTTGGAGGGGAAGCTCTATCAGATCCGAGTGTCTGAGTAATTCCATTTCTCACAGAAGTTAATTTGCAAGATTTATTTTGCTGAAAGAGGAAGTGGATTATGTTTGTGTGTTTGAGATCAGTATTCTGATATTTCATGTTTTCTCTTTCAGTCTGCATCTGTGTAAACTGACAGAGGAAAGCTGTAAAACTTTGTCCTCAGTTCTCAGCTCAAACTCCTCCAGACTGAGAGAACTGGACCTGAGTAACAATTATCACTTGCTGGATTCAGGAGTGACGCTGATCTCTGCTGGACTGGAGTCTCCACAATGTAAACTAGAGACACTGAAGTAAGATCTCTCTCTCTTTCATTCTTTATCTCTATAACACACATAAACAAACACAAAAACACAAACGCATTGTGTTTTATTTATTAAACGTTTAGTAATGTTAAGCCAAAATTCAGATTTTCCTTATACTCACAAAGAGAAGTTGCCAAATGCTCAACACAATGGACCATTTTTGCTCATTGGTTGTGCCAGACCATTCTCAGCAACAGTTATGGACTCATTTAGATAGAGTTTAGAAATTAAATAAATTTATCAAAGGGCATGAGAGATGGTAGAATTCATGGTTTTATGTGTGATTCCTTGAGTTTCAATTAATGAAACTAATAAATGAATTTAATTAATTAATTTTAAAGAAACAACAGTGAGTAGACACCTTTCCTGACATATTTACAATCTTATTAGCTTAGTCTGAAGCTGATTAGTTTCTAGTGGGTGTAAAAGAAATGTGTCCTTTTTTTTAGAAAACTCAGTCTGACAGAACTAAAAGTTCCTCTTTTTCATTGTTTATGTTTCACATTGGTGATATACAGTAGATCTGAATTTACATTCTTTTCTTTACTATAAAAGTATTTTACTAAACTCTCACATCATAAGCACATGATGCCTTTAGACTTTCTCAGTTGAACTTTCCCAGAGCTGCGGAAAACAATTGAATATTTTATCTTTTCTCATCCAGGTTGTGTGATTGTGAGCTGACAGAGGAAAGCTGTAGAACTCTGTCCTCAGTTCTCAGCTCAAACTCCTCCAGACTGAGAGAACTGAACCTGAGTAACAATAACCTGCAGGATTCAGGAGTGACGCTGCTCTCTGCTGGACTGGAGACTCCACACTGCACACTGGAGATACTGAGGTACACACACCCACACACACACACACACACACACACACACACACACACACACACACACACACACACACACACACACACACTGGAGACTCCACACTGTACACTGGAGATACTGAGGTACACACACACACACACACACACACACACACACACACACACACACACACACACACACACACACACACACTGGAGATACTGAGGTACACACACCCACACACACACACACTGGAGATACTGAGGTACACACACCCACACACACACACACACACACACACACACACACACACACACACACACACACACACACACACACACACACACACACTGGAGACTCCACACTGTACACTGGAGATACTGAGGTACACACACACACACACACACACACACACACACACACACACACACACACACACACACACACACACTGGAGACTCCACACTGTACACTGGAGATACTGAGGTACACACACACACACACACACACACACACACACACACACTGGAGACTCCACACTGTACACTGGAGATACTGAGGTACACACACCCACACACACACACGCGCACACACACACACACACACACACACACACACACACACACACACACACACACACACCCACACACACACACACTGGAGACTTCACACTGTACACTGGAGATACTGAGGTACACACACCCACGCACACACACACACACACACACACACACACACACACACACACACACACACACACACACTGGAGACTCCACACTGTACACTGGAGATACTGAGGTACACACACACACACACACACACACACACACACACACACACACACACACACACACACTGGAGACTCCACACTGTACACTGGAGATACTGAGGTACACACACACACACACACACACACACACACACACACACACACACACACACTGGAGACTCCACACTGTACACTGGAGATACTGAGGTCAGATCAGCACTTTATTAATAAAGATTATACAGAGACATGATTACATGTTATTGTGTTATTATGTGTGAGTGTGTGTGCCCAATAATATATATATATATATAAAAATTATAACATATGTGATATTGTTGAATTGATTTTAATTTAGCTGTGCACTTAACAAAAAAACATAAATGCTCTACATTTCCTTTCCAGTCTGCGTGTGTGTAATCTGACAGAGAAAAGCTGTAAAACTCTGTCCTCAGTTCTCAGCTCAAACTCCTCCAGACTGAGAGAACTGAACCTGAGTGACAATAACCTGCAGGATTCAGGAGTGACGCTGCTCTCTGCTGGACTGGAGTCTCCACACTGTACACTGGAGATACTGAGGTACACACCACATGCACACACACCACACAGTGCCCTCTAATTGCCATCAGGTATTACATCATTATGCAAAAATACCTGATGGCCATTAGAGGGCACTGTTCGTTCATGTCAGCTGTGCAGTCATGTCTCCGGTTCTTTGAATGCAAGATTCTTGTGTAGTCTGAGTATCGAGTCAATACAAAGTAAACTATTAACTGAATCAACACTAACATATTAAAAGTCTGTGGACATAGCGATGTCAATGGAGGCTGTATGTAGAGAATCACAGAACCTAAGCAATTTATTGAAATTAAATGCCATGTCCCTGTCATCGGAATAGTCCAAGCACAAATGTTACAGTTGTGGAAAGTCTAACCATATCCAAAATGAATGTTTTTACAAAGACCAACTGTGTCACAATTGTGGTTAGAAAGGCCACATTGCAGGAATGTGTAAATGTAATAAGACAGAAGGGAAAATAACCAGAATGACAGTAAAAGTAAAAAGAAAAGGACAGACAAAGAAAAGACCAATTCATCAAGTGGATGCTAACATGGAAAAGAGTGATGAAGAGACAAACTCTGACACGGATGCCGAACTGACACTACACAAAGTGACAGCAACACTGCACAATTCCCTGAGCACAATGAAAAGGGAAACTGATTCATTGTCATCCGTTACAAAAGTACAAAAAAGATTGAGGGACTGCTAATTGAGATGGAAGTGAATACTGGTGCAGCGGTCTCTATTTTCTCAAGTGAACTGTACAGAGATAAATTGAGCCATGTTCAACTACCCCCTTTAAACGTTGTTCTCAAGACATATACAGGCAAAGCTTTTTAAATTAAATTTAATTCAGTTCATTTTTATTTGTATTGCGCTTTTAACAATGAACATTGTCTCAGAGCAGCTTTACAAAGATAATGTGGTGATAAAAAATGTATATGTTTTTTATGTTAGTTTGTCCCTGATGAACAAGCTAGTGGTGACTGAAGGTGTCATCAAAGTGTGTGTCAAGCTAAACAGACTAAGCATATGTTTGAACTTGTATATTGTTTGAGAAAATGCAGCTCCTCTGTTGAGGCGAGAATTGCTTTGCAGAATTTGTCTAGACTGGCGTGAGATCAAAACTGTAAGAGCAGTACACTATGCTAAGGAGGGCACATTGGACAGTGTTCTAAAAAGGTATGCCAAAACATTCAAAGAAAATGTAGGGACATTTAATGGGTATACTGCTACCTTAAATCCAAAGCCAGGAACGCAACCGAGATTTTTGTCAAGCATGAGTGGTACTGTGTGCCATGAGACCCAATTTTGAAGAAGAAATTGTTCGCTTGCTGAAACAAGGAATCATTTCACCTGTGTGATTCAGTGAATGGGCAACCTCTATTGTGCCTGTAATCAAAAAGGGTGCTAATGTCAGGATCTTTGGTGATGTCAAAATAATGGTGAACCCAGCTCTGTGTGCAGAATATTATCCATTACTGTGAATCACAGATTTATTTGCTTCACTGGCTTGGGACAAAGATTTAGCAATCCTGGTCTTTTCACGTGCCTACCTATCTGCCTACCCAGATTCCTGTGCATAAAGATTCACGTAAATTCCTTACCATCACAACCCACAAAGGGATGTTTAGATTTACCATTTACTCTTTGGCACCACGTCTGCGCCAGCGATATTCCAATTCCATGGGCTACCATTTTTTCATTGCTTTTTGGACGATATCCTGGTCACAGGAAAAGACGGAGGCTGTGCTGAGTCGGCTGGAGAAATGTTCATTGTCAATGTCAAAAGTTCACTGTAATGTTTGGGACTTGTGATTGATGCATCAGGGCTTCACAAGTCCCCAGACGAAGAGGCACCAGCTCCTGTTAACGCTAACCAACTCCGATCCTTTCTGGGACTGGTTAATTATTATGCAAAATTTGTGCCAAATCTAGCCACAGTTCATCAACCCATTAATGCAATGCTACACTTATTCTTCTTTTGGCTGCTCCTAGTAGGGGTCGCCACAGTGGATCACCAGTCTCCATACTACTCTGTCCTCTACATCTGCCTCTTTCAAACCATCCACCTGCATGTCTTCTTTAACCACATCCATAAACCTCCACATTGGTCTTCCTCTTTTCCTGCTTCCTGGTAGCTCCATCCTCAGCATTCTCCTACCGATATACCCCATGTCTCTCCTCTGCACATGGCCAAATCATCTCAGTCGGGCCTCTCTCACTTTGCCCAAAAACGTCCTATATGCGCTGTCTCTAATAAACTAATTTCTAATCCTGTCCAATCATCATCACTCCCAAAAAAAAAGCTCAACATCTTCAGCTCTGCTACCTCCAGCTCCACCTCCTGTCTTTTACTCAATGCCACTGTCTCTAATCCATACAACATCTCAGGTCTCACCACAGTCCTATAAACTTTCCCTTTCACTCTCACAGATACTCTTCTATCACAAATCACTCCTGCAATCCCTCTACTCCACCCACTCCACCCTGCCTGCACTCTTTTCTTCACTTCTCTAACACACTCACTCCCCATTACTTTTTTCATAACACCTTATTCCTTTCCCTTTATATTCCCTTTAAATTCCATTCCTTTTTATGCTTGAATGCAGCACAGTGGCAAAAAGAATTTCACTGCATGTTGTACTTTGTATGTACTTGTACGTGGCAAATAAAATTTGATTTGGTTTTATTTGACTTTGCACTGTTGATCCCAGGTACCTAAACACCTCCACCTTCACCACCTCTTCTCCCTTCAAATGCACCACTCCAAAATGCCACTCCAAGGGCTCCCTCTCATTCACACACATGTACTCTGTCTTACTCCTACTGACTTTCATTCCCCTCTATTTCTCAGGCATCCTCTCACCTTCCAAAATGTTGTTGCCCAACCTGGTTAAAAACTTCACTGTAATCTTTCCTGAAAATTTCCATGCTTCACCCTCTTAATCGCTGCTCTCACTTCCTCCTTACTAATTCTATCCACTTTCGGCTTCACTATCTCCACACCATCCAACCTTCTTTCTCTCTCTCAGTTTCCTCATTCATCAGCTGCTCAAAATACTCCCTCCATCTTCTCAACACACTCTCCTCACTAGTCAACACATTTCCATCTCCATCCTTTATTGCTCTAACTTGCACTAAAGGAACTCAGGAACAACCCCAACAACACAACAAATGATGATCTGTGGCAGAAGCTATGCAACCACGGATGCTCCGAGAACCAGGCCCCCAGACCACGGCGTCGCCTGCAGGAGATGGACGAAGGAGGGGGAATTCGAAAGCGCTATGTGAGGAAGCGAAGCACGGAAAATGAGCGGTGACTACTGCTAGGCTAAAAGCTAAGCCACGCCAGCCTGATCTACCATCTCTCCTGCTGGCAAACGTCTGCTCCCTGGAAATTAAATTGGACTACATCAGACTAACAAGCTACACGGCCTGAGTACAGACACTGCTGCGTATTTTTGTTCTCTGAAATGTGGCTGAGCAGCACAGTATCGGACAGTGCAATTCAGCTGGATGCACTAGCCGCGTTGCAGCTCTGTGCAGTAAGACTCCCAGCTGCGGTCTATGTGTTTACATCAATGGTGTAAGAACTCTGTCCCCTTTTTTATTTACCCCGGGAATTCACCACCGCTATTGTGCTCGAAGTGTACAATTAAGTTTGTCATGTTTATTTATATTGCACTTTTCACAACAGACATTGTATTAAAGCAGCTTTACAAAAAATCAACAGTCAAGGTGAATGGTGTGCATTTATCCCTGATGAGCAGCCGTGGCGACTGTGGCAAGGAAAAACTCTCTTAGATGTTATGAGGAAATAACCTTGAGAGGAACCAGACTCAAAAGGGGAACCCATCCTCATTTGGGTGACATCAAGAGTTTGATCATAAATCTTTCAACAGTACAGAACACTGGAGAGTGAGAACTAACATGAGTACTGGAGTATAAGATTATAAGTGATGATCTTTCTACAGTCTTTTAGAGTCATTTGTGGTTATAAAACTAGGAGCTACTGAGCAACTCATAAAATAGCTTAATATTTGAGATCATCACAGATCCAACACCAGCTTCTTCATGCCAGAGCCTTTAAACACTCAAGGAGGTCCAATGTATAAACTCCACATTAAGTGGGATCCAATTGGCACTAGTACGTCTCTAGATGGTTTACAATGTTTGAAGGCATCTTCTTCTTTAAATGTCCATAATCTACATGAGGTGGGATGTGACTAGAGCTGGAGCAACCTCAGGATGCCTCAGGGTGGGTAGAGAAAGAGAAGCAGTGGAGAGGAATTAGCGTAGCTGCTGTTCATGATATTAACAGCACAAGTTGATAATGTGCATGTGATCAGATGTTCTGGAGCATATTTCCTAAGGGAAGCATGTATATTGTGAAAAGCAGGGGTCCTAGAACTGAACCTTGTGGCACACCATAATTTACTAGCATTAACCTGGATATCTCTCTATTTAAATCTACGAAATAGTAACGATCGGACAGGTAGGATTTAAACCAGCTTAATGCCTGTCCCTGAATGCCGATGTAATTTTGTAAGTGATCCAGGAGAAGATCATGATCTATAGTGTCGAACGCAGCACTAAGATCTAGTAAAACTAACAGCGAGATGAAGCCTTGATAAAAACAGGTCATTAGTGATTTTAACTAGAGCAGTTTCTGTGCTATGATGGAGCCTGAAACCTGACTGAAACTCCTCAAAAGATATTGTTCTCTTGTAAGTAGGAACAGATGGAGAGTAAATGTTATGTATATAATGATTTTATCAGTATTTTGAATAGAAGACATGTTTTCTATCTTGCAGGATGATTAACTGCAGGATTACAGATGAAGGATGTTCTGCTCTGACTTCAGCTCTGAGGGTAAATTCCTCATCACAACTCAGAGAACTGAATCTGAATCTAAATATAACCAGAGAATCAGGGGTGAAGCTGCTCAATGATCTGGTGAAGGATCCACACTGTAACCTCAAGAAGCTATAGTGAGTTACTCTTTACACACACACACACACACACACACACACACTCGCACACGCGCACACGCGCACACACGCACACACGCACACACACACACACACACACACACACACACACACACACACACACACACTCACACACAGTTTTGCAGTGTGTGTGTGTGTGTGTGTGTGTGTGTGTGTGTGTGTGTGTGTGTGCTGCTCATTATATTGTTGGTGTAACTCTGATTAAGCCACTGTGATTAACACTGTGTGTTATTCTGTTCTTTTCTAGTTGTTCCTCCACACCGGAATAATGTATGATGTTTTTCTGCTCGACAAAGAAATCAATCATTTTTTAGGTACATTTTTCATTCTCTATAAAACACTGATTCTGGTTTGAATCTTTCACTGTGGTTTTACCCCAAAACTAATATCATGTTGTATAAAACTAACACCTTTTTGAGTGTATTTTAAAAGAAGTAGCTGAGTCTTTACTGTGAACATCTCAGCTCACGTCTCTGTGAACTCTCCTCATCACATCATTTCCTCTGACTGCACCTATCACCCAAAGCTAAACAACTGAGAAGCTGCTGAATTTCATCACAGAGTCTCAGATAAACACAATCTGCATTTGAGTGTTAATTTACGAGAGAAAAACACTGAATGAGCTCAGCTATAAACACTGTATTTTTAATACTGTATAAACTTGTACATAAACATCCAACTTTAATAACTGAACCTGTTTCAATTCTTTATTATGAAGAAAGTGTTGTGTGTGTGCACTTTATATTTACTGGTGATTTAATACATTATGATCACATGATAAATTCTTTACAGTGTATGGAGTATAATATAGAACTCTTAAAGTCCAGATCAAACACAACAGTAGCAAAAACAATGTCAACACCTGATGTGTTCTTATATTTTTATCAGTGTGTTATTGTATTCTTGTGTATGTTGTTTTATTACACATTATTTCTGAAGCTCTTTATTTATCTGTTATCATAAAGGAAATCAAATAAAATTATGAAGAAACATAAAAATAGTCGTTTTTTGTTTCTGACCAAACATCAGGTTGAAACATCTTCATGAGAGAAGTTTTGTTGTATCAGTTTCTCTTACAGTAAAACTGATGTTGTTTCTATGGAAACGTCGACACCAATTGAGTGAAGAGTAAATAAAAGTATATATTCAGTGTTTGTAAATATTTGATAAACATGTATAAAGCTTCATCCTGACATTACACTCTTTATCTGAAGAAGTCCCACACTTCAGTTTCTACAACATCAACAATTTTATGATTCATAATCTGCTCATTAGTGTAACATCAACACAATTCTGATCCTTTTAGTTTATTTTTCTTCTTTTACTGCAAATTACAGCGTCTTATAACATGTTTATAAAAATATAACCGTTCCCCCTAACACACATAATCACACAGACACTGGGAATGTAAACTCACTATAAAGTGTGTGTGTGTGTACAGTATATTACACACTGCTCACTGCTGCACGCGCTCAGATCGTGCTCAGAGTGAGGAGGGTGCAGTGTGTATCATGTGAGATTAAACACCCCCTGCTGGTGACTGGTGGAACTGCACTGATCCTCGAGCGGTGTTTCTCTGCTCACACAATGACGCTCAATTCCATTCAGTGACTTCATAATAAATGCACTACTGAGTGTAGGAGGACAGGAGGACGTTCCTCTTTATAGAAAACAACACTTCCGGTTTGGTCGCTACATAGCTTTGTGTTTAATATTCTAATTTGATCTGATTTGATATTTGTGCAGTGCTGTTATAGTTTCTGTAGAAGTTCAACAGTTAAAGTTTATGCAATTTAATTATCACAAATATTGTAATGTTATTTAAGAATATTTGGAATATTTATTACACATGAGCTCTAAAACTCCACCAGATCATCATCAGGTTTTCACCTCTCGACTTTTAGCCTTCAGATTATAATTCAGTGTAGAAATAAAAATCTGTAAATAAAAAGTAAACAACAGAAACACAATATTATTTCTGTTCCTCTCTGGGTGCATTTAAACTACTTCCTGTACATAGAGGTCATTTCAGGTGAAGGTTAATCTGGGAGATGAGGCTGGAGTTCAGTCTGTAGTTTTCATTTTCATGGATTTCAGAACAGACAGTTTCATGTCTCACACTTGATTAGAATCCGTGGTGTTACACTGAGATCCTGCAGATCTGATGCAGATTTGATCTCCGTTTTGACTACAATTTTCTTTTCCCCCACATTTTGCACTGATCTGAAAATCATTATTTTGGCTCCTTCATGAATACATAAATAGATTTATAAACATTTATGGTATTTTGCAAAAACCTTTATTCAGAGTAACTTATATCTGAGCAGTTGAGGTTTAAGGGCCTTGCTCAAAGGCCCAGCAGCAACATCTCGCTGGTGCTTGGAATTGAACTTGTGACATGCAGATCCAGAGTCCATTTCCTTAACTACTGTTCTACCTCCTCCTTCCTTTATAGATGTACATGAAAACTTGATTATGAATATGTGAGATATGCAACAGTACCTGAGAAAATACATAAATACTTCCCAGTGTGTATCCAGATAATGCACAGGTATATAAAGATAAAAGATATGAACAGGTTTATACAGACATAAAATACATTAATGTACAATTAAATACATTTATATAGAGAGGATCAAAAATATAATCGAATGGAGCAGAAGTGTCAGGTGATCTTCTGAGCTGATCTGATCTTTCAGAAAATAATTTCACTTTCAAGTGACCAGCAGGTGGTGCAAGTCTTGGAGTTACACTTTGTGACCAGCAGGTGGTGCAAATGGTGCAGTATACTTTGTGACCAGCAGGTGGTGCAAGTATTGCAGTTACACTTTGTGACCAGCGGAAGGTGCAGATGATGCAGTTTCAGGCTGTGACCAGCAGATAGCAGATACTCAAAGTGAAAGTAAAAGTCAGAGCCGCCATTTAGAGCGGAACATAAGGGTCTACAGGAGAAAAGCAGGAGAAAAGCAGGAGAAAAGCAGGAGAAAAACGGTAAGTAAAGTGAAATGTAAGAGTATAAAAGGTGAAAGTTATAAATATTAGTGAGATCAAGAACAGTGCTGCTGTATTTGAATGATGTTGATTTGGTGTGATATGAAGCGGATTTTTCTCTGTAAGTGAACTGTTCCATCACACACGGTTCTAGAACCCACACACACTGTGCGCGTGATGAAGTGTTTTATTAGATTTATTATCATCATCATAAAAACCCAGCCATTATGGATGCACAAGCCAGTGCACTCTTAGTGCCGGTCCCAAGCCCGGGTAAATGGGGAGGGTTGCGTTAGGAAGGGCATCCAGCGTAAAACATGTGCCAAATCAAATATGTGGATCACAAATGAGAATTTCATACCGGATCGGTCGAGGCCCGGGTTAACAACGACCGCCACAGGTATCGTTAGCCGACAGGGTACCGGTGGAAATTGGGCTACTGTTGGCCGAAGGAGGAGGAGGAGAGGAGGAAGACGTCTATGGAGACGGCAGGGAAAGGAGCAGTGTAGGAGAGTAGAGGTTCGGGTTGGTACTTTAAATGTTGGTACTATGACTGGTAAAGGGAGAGAGGTAGCTGATATGATGGAGAGGAGAAAGGTAGATGTGTTGTGTGTTCAGGAGACCAAGTGGAAAGGGAGTAAGAGCAGGAACATTGGAGGTGGGTTTAAACTGTTTTATCATGGTGTGGATGGAAAGAGAAATGGTGTAGGGGTGATTCTGAAGGAAGAGTACAGTAAGAGTGTAGTGGAGGTGAAGAGAGTTTCTGATAGGGTGATGATCGTGAAGGTGGAAGTTGAAGGGATGATGATAAATGTCATCAGTGCCTATGCTCCCCAAGTTGGCTGTGAGATGGAGGAGAAGGAAAAATTCTGGAGTGAATTAGATGAAGTGGTAGATGGTGTACCTAGAAAAGAACGATTTGTGATTGGGGCAGACTTTAATGGGCATGTAGGTGAAGGGAACAGAGGTGATGAGGAGGTGATGGTAGGTATGGTTTTAAGGAGAGGAATGTGGAAGGGCAAATGGTGGTAGATTTTGCTAAAAGGATGGAAATGGCAGTGGTGAACACGTATTTTAAGAAGAAGGAGGATCATATGGTGACGTATAAGAGTGGAGGAAGGTGCACACAGGTGGACTATGTGCTATGCAGGAGATGCAACCTGAAGGAGATTGGAGACTGTAAGGTGTTGGCAGGGGACAGTGTAGCTAGACAGCATCGGATGGTGGTCTGTAGGATGGTTTTGGAGGCGAAGAAGAAGAGGAGGAGAGTGAGGACTGAAAGAAGAATAAGATGGTGGAAACTTAAGGAGGAAGAGTGTAGTGTGAGGTACAGGGAAGAGGTCAGACAGGGGCTCAGTGGTGGTGAAGAGGTGTTGGATGATTGGGCAACTACTGCAGGAGTGATGAGGGAGGCAGCTGGAAAAGTACTTGGTGTGACATCTGGAAATAGAAAGCAAAACTAGGAGACATGGTGGTGGAATGAGGAAGTGCAGGTGCATTAGGGGAAAGAGGTTGGCAAAACAGAAGTGGGATAGACAGAGTGATGAGAAAAGTAGGCAGGAGTACAAGGAGATGCGGCAGCAGGTAAAGAGGGATGTTGCGAAAGCCAAGGAAAAGGCATATGAGGAGCTGTATGAGAGGTTGGACACTAAGGAAGGAGAAAAGGATTTATACCGATTGGCCAGGCAGAGGGACCGAGCTGGGAAGGATGTACTGCAAGTTAGAGCAGTAAAGGATGGAGAGGGAAATGTCTTGACTAGTGAGGAGAGTGTGTTGAGAAGGTGGAGGGAGTATTTTGAGCAGCTGATGAATGAGGAAAATCAGATAGAGAGAAGGTTGGACGATGTGGGGTTGGTGAAGCAGGATGTAGATAGGATTAGTAAGGAGGAAGTGAGAGCAGCGATTAAGAGGATGAAGAGTGGAAAGTCAGTTGGACCAGATGACATACCGGTGGAAGCGTGGAGATGTTTAGGAGAGATGCAGTGGAGTTTTTGACCAGGTTGTTTAACAGGATTTTGGAAGGTGAGAAGATGCCTGAGGAATGAAAAAGAAGTGTGCTGGTACCGATCTTCAAGCATAAAGGAGATGTGCAGTCTTGCAGTAACTACAGGGGAATTAAGTTGATCAGTCACACCATGAAGTTATGGGAAAGAGTAGTGGAAGCCAGCAGTGAAGTGTGCAGTAGGTACGACAGACTGGTTCAGGGTGAAGGTTGGACTGCATCAAGGATCAGCCCTGAGCCCTTTCCTGTTTGCAGTGGTGATGGACAGGTTGACAGACGAGGTCAGACAGGAGTCTCCCTGGACTATGATGTTTGTGGATGATATTGTGATTTGTGGTGAGAGTAGGGAGCAGGTTGAGAAGAGCCTGGAGAGGTGGAGATATGCGTTGGTGAGAAGGGGAATGAGAGTCAGTAGGAGTAAGACAGAGTACATGTGTGTGAATGAGAGGGAGGGCAGTGGAGTGATGCAGTTGCAGGGAGAAGAGGTGGAGAAGGTGGAGGAGTTCAGGTACCTGGGGTCAACAGTGCAAAGTAATGGAGATTGTGTTAGAGAAGTAAAGAAAAGAGTGCAGGCAGGGTGGAGTGGGTGGAGAAGAGTGATAGCAGGAGTGATTTGTGATAGTAGAGTATCTGCGAGAATGAAAGGGAAAGTTTATAGGACTGTGGTGAGACCTGCGATGTTGTATGGATTAGAGACAGTGGCATTGAGTAAAAGACAGGAGGTGGAGCTGGAGGTAGCAGAGCTGAAGATGTTGAGGTTTTCGTTGGGAGTGACGAGGATGGACAAGATTAGAAATGAGTTTAATAAAGGAACAGCGCATATAGGATGTTTTGGTGACAAGGTGAGGGAGGCGAGATTGAGATGGTTTGGACATGTGCAAAGGAGGGACATGAATTATATTGGTAGAAGAATGCTGAGGATGGAGCCACCAGGTAGGAGGAAAAGAGGAAGGCCAAGGAGGAGGTTTATGGATGTGGCGAGGGAAGACATGCAGGTAGTTGGTGTGAAAGAGGCAGATGTAGAGGACAGGGTGGTATGGAGACGGATGATCCGCTGTGGCGCCCCCTAATGGGAGCAGCCGAAAGAAGAAGAAGAAGAATTATCATCATCATAAAAACACTACACACTGCTCATAGAATAAAGAAATAAAAGCTTTCAACTCATGTCACATTTAAACCTGTGAACATCAGTTCCAGCACTAAAGGTTTCTTCCTAAAGTCACAGCTGCATATAAACAGGAAGTGAAGCGCAGCGCCACCATGTGACACAGAGAAACATAAAGAACACAGAGAGACTCCCAATCTACAGCTGTGTTCCACATTTCACTAGATTTCACTCAGCTTTCTCTTTTCTACACCACATTTTACACTCGGTCTCTACTACATGCTGGATCTCTGTACACACTGTGCATAAGTATTCACCCCCTTTAGGGGTGTGTTGTGTATTCAGGCAGCACTGAGAATATACACTTTTACCATGTTCAGTCTGAATACTCCATTCTGATTGGCTGGAGTGTGTGTGTTCAAACCTCTCTCTCTCTCTCTCTCTCTCTCTCTCTCTCTCTCTCTCTCTCTCTCTCTCTCTTTATTAAAACTCTGTTATTTGATCCGTTCAGTCAGTTTTACTCTGCAAACATTATTGACCAGGTGATGATCCATGACTAGATGTGAGATCTTACACCATGTTAATGCTCTCTGCTTCACCTCGGGCTGTTCTTCACCTCTATTATTGAATCTGTTCTGTGGAG
Organism: Silurus aristotelis; assembly: GCF_946808225.1. Lineage (NCBI taxonomy): Eukaryota > Metazoa > Chordata > Actinopteri > Siluriformes > Siluridae > Silurus > Silurus aristotelis. The sequence continues at coordinate 24,938,013 of NC_139588.1, read as the reverse complement.
AACTTGTCTTCTAGAAGAGGTGGGAGGTGGAGGTGCTGGTGTGTGTTTGGTTTTGTAGGTAAACATCAATGTGGTAAATCTGATGTGAGAAGCTACAGGAAGTCAGTGGAGGAAGCTCATAATATTGAAGTAAAAAAGTCCACAAATAAAAGAGGAAGTTGTGTAAGTTTTCACCTGCATTCATCTGCAGCCTCCCGTCCCTGAGAAGCTCCTCAATCACTTCTGCTTCCATTTTCATCAGAATCACATCATCAGCAGAACAGAGTCGATCTGTGTGTACATTAAGTGTCATGTGATGTCAATATAAATCACCTTTTTCTGTGTGTGTGTGTGTGTGTGTGTGTGTGTGTGTGTGTGTGTGTGTGTGTGTGTGTGTGAACACAGGATTTCCAACATAAGTCTCTCTGCAGAACCAGACACAAAATCAGACAAGAGGTGAGAGAGAGAAATCTGATCCCATTCAGCAACAATAAACAGATCAGACTCACAGATCAGATCTGATGTGTGTTTATGACTTTATTGAAACTCATATAAAGATGTTGAAGAGCAGCAGATATTATTGATATGAGGAGTTTGATCACTAAGTGAAGAAATGAAAGGACTGTAATAATAAATAATAATAAAGTAGTTTAAGATGAACTTACACACTGTCTGGGTGTGTTTTAGTCTGATGGAGAAGAGATCAGACTCACCAGATCCCAGCTGTGTGTCCATGAAGAGTGACCAGTCGATGGGTCGTCCATTTCACTTTAAAAGCAGTTCTACTGATCCGAGGTAAAGATTCTGTAGAAAATAAAACTGTGTGTGATTACAGACAGAAACCTGCTCCAGATATCTGATCTAAACTTCACAACACTGTTTATCCAATATAATTTAAAGTGACATTCCATCTTAAAACATCTCCTACAGTAACCAGAGCTCCAGAATAAAATCATTTTTAGATCATTTCTTGACTGAACTTCATTTTAAATTGTGGGGTGAAAGTGCAGGTTTCATCTGAACATTGAGTTTTTTGTAGAACAACATTTCTAATAATAAACATTATTTAATAAATACGACTATTTTTATTTCATTCTAAAATACCTGCACATATTAAACGTTACATGTGACACATGAGTGGTGCACTAATAGGTCATAGGTCATAAAGAAGTGTATTTCAGCCATGACGAGTGTGGAGATGAAGACAGCAGAGTAAATTTATGGGAATGGAGTGGAGATTAGAGGTTTAGTGTTGGGATCATGCTGTATGCTCCGCCCCCTCCCCAGGTCTCCTTTCTAAAGCAGTGATGATGAAGTGTAAAGTAATGGATAGAGTTCTTCATTTACCCAGCATACACCTGGCTTTGTTTTAGCACTACTGTGTGTTTAGTCTTTAATCTGCTCCTATGTGTTTAGTTCATTTGAGAGACTTGTGTTCTTGTGTTCTGTAAAGTGAACTGAGTTTTATCTTAAACGGTCCTGAAGTATAGGATGATGTTTGGTTCATGTGACTCCAGGTTCTGCCTGCTGCTGTTTCCCGAGGTTGGAACCATGATGAGTCTAAGCAGATAAATGGTTCTAGACTCGACTTTAGTCTTTACAGTCAAAGTCATTCTGGAGTTCATCTGTAAACCACATTCAGTGTGTTCACTGTTCACTGTGTTTAAGGCAGAAGTGTCCAGATGATGTTTATTGCTGGATCTTTGATGGATCTTTTTAGTTTAGATGGTTCATCAGATAGTTCATCGTTATTGTGTAGCACTGGGTGACTCTTTACAGCCACAATAACAATGAGCCTGAATGCAATGAATTCCACCAGCAATGAACACGGTTTAGAAACCAACACAACATCCAGGAAATGTTTTGTGTTCATGAAAACATTCAAGCTGAGGACTTACTGCTCCTTGTGTCCTGGTCCACTCAGAAGGTGATTAGCATGATTAGCTAACAGAACATTTCAGGGGAATTCTTGATGAGATACATTTCATGTACAACTCAAAAACTAGATTGTTGAAGACACAATGATTTTAAATCAAAGTTTACTGTGTTCTTAACTGAACAATTTGTCCTGTAGCAGTATTGTAGATTTCCAGATGTTCTCCATATCGAGTCTTTTATGGTGAACTCCCATTTCAGGAGAAACCTCTGTCCTGGTACCAAAGCTGTAGGTCTGATTCATTAAAACATGTCAGTGTCAGCAATCCTGAAATCAGTGTATTGTGTTAGGAGGATCATGTTCACTACATGGATTTATATCATGCTTTATGCAGCTATGAAGACAAATAGTCCATTTAACATGGGTTTGTTTGTTCACAGACCACAGAAGAAGAAATTAGACAGAAGCAAACATCTGGAATCAATATTTAAGGTGTTTATGGTTTAATGTGTGTGTGTGTGTGTGTGTGTGTGTGTGTGTGTGTGTGTGTGTGTGTGTGTGTGTGAAGTCAAGTCAAGTCAAGCCAAGTCAAGTTAATTTCTATTGCGCTTTTCACAACACATTCTCAAAGCAGCTTTACACAAATCAACAGTGAAGGTGAAGGTGTGTGTTTATCTCTGATGAGCAGCCGTGGCGACTGTGGCAAGGAAAAACTCCCTTAGATGTAATGAGGAAGAAACCTTGAGAGGAACCAGACTCAAAAGGGGAACCCATCCTCATATGGGTGACATCAAGAGTTTGATCATAAATCTTTCAACAATACAGAACACTGAAGAGTGAGAACTAACATGAGCACTGGAGTATAAGATTATAAGTGATGTTCTTTCTACAGTCTTTATGGTTATAAAACTAGGACCTACTGAGCTCAACATTTGTGATCATCACAGATCCAGCATCAGCTTCTCCATGCCCGAGCCTTTAAACACTCCAGGAGGTCGAAACCATACATGTAGAGGGATCCAATTGGCACTGGTATGTCTCTAGATGGTTCTGGAAGTTTGCGAGTTCGGCATCTACTTCTTCAAAAGGTCCATAATCTTTATGAGGTGGGACGTGACTGGAGCTGGCCAAACCTCAGGATGCCTCGGGATGGGGAGAGAAAGAGAAGCAGTGGAGAGGAATTAGTGTAGCTGCTGTTCATGATATTAACAGCACAAGTTGATAATGTGCATGTGATCAGATGTTCTGGAGCACAAGGTTATGATGTGAGACGTATGTTATTTGTAGGCTTTGCTAAAAAGATATGTTTTTAATCTGCTCTTAAACTGGGAGAGTGTGTCTAAGCCCCGAACACTGTCAGGAAGACTATTCCAGAGTTTAGGAGCTAAATGTGAGAATGTTCTACCACTTTTAGTGGACTTTGCTATTCTAGGAACTACTAGAAGCCCAGAGTTTTGAGATCTCAGGGAGCGTGACGGATTGTAGCGTGTTAAAAGACTGGATAGATACATGGGAGCCAAACCATTTAGTGCTTTATAAGTGAGAAGCAGTAGTTTGTAGTCTATTCGAAACTTAATAGGAAGCCAATGTAGGGACGATAAGATTGGAGTTATATGATCGTATTTTCTTGACCTTGTAAGAACTCTGACTGCTGCATTCTGAACTAACTGAAGCTTGTTTATTAATGATGCAGGACATCCACCTAGTAATGCATTACAGTAGTCTATTCTAGAGGTCATAAACGCATGGACGAGCTTCTCTGCATTAGATATAGACAACATGTTTCTTAACTTAGAAATATTTCTAAGGTGAAAGAAGCTGTTTTTGTAACTTGGTTGATGTGATTTTTAAAAGACAAGTTGCTCTAAAATAACTCCCAGGTCTTTTACCGTTGAACTAGTGGTTACAGAACATCCGTCTAAATGCAGGTTGAGATGCTGGAGCTTCTGTATACTAGTTTTTGGGCCGATGAGGAAAATCTCAGTCTTATCAGAATTTAATAGTAGAAAGTTATGGGTCATCCAATCTCTTATTTCCTTAACACATTTAGTTATCAGAGTTAATTGAGTGTATCACCTGGTTTAGATGAGATATATAGCTGGGTATCATCAGCATAACAATGGAAGCTAATTTCATGCCTAATAATAATATTTCCTAATGGAAGCATGTATATTGTGAAAAGCAGGGGTCCTAGAACTGAACCTTGTGGCTTGCCATAATTTACTAGCATTAGCCTGGATAGCTCTTTATTTAAGTGTACGAAATGGTAACGATCGGACAGGTAGGATTTAAACCTTAATGCCTGTCCCTGAATGCCGATGTAATTCTGTATGTGTGTGTACATTGTGTGTGACTGTGTGTGTACATTGTGTGTGAATGTGTGTGTGTACATTGTGTGTGTGTGTGTGTGTGTTTGTACGGTGTGTGTGTGTGTGTGTGTGTGTGTGTGTGTACATTGTGTGTGTGTGTGTGTGTGTGTGTGTGTGTGTGTGTGTACATTGTGTGTGAGTGTGTGTGTGTGTGTGTACGTTGTGTGTGAGTGTGTGTGTGTGTGTTTGTACAGTGTGTGTGTGTGTGTGTGTGTGTATGTGTGTGTGTGTGTGTGTGTGTGTACATTGTGTATGTACATTGTGTGTGTGTGTGTGTGTGTGTGTGTGTGTGTGTGTGTGTACATTGTGTATGTACATTGTGTGTGTGTGTGTGTGTGTGTGTGTACATTGTGTATGTACATTGTGTGTGTGTGTGTGTGTGTGTGTGTGTGTGTGTGTGTGTGTGTGTGTGTGTACATTGTGTATGTACATTGTGTGTGTGTGTGTTTGTGTGTGTGTGTGTGTGTGTGTTCGCAAAACTTACAAAATGGGGACATTGACCGGAATGCACACCATTAACGTGGGTACCTGTGTGAACATGGGGACCTAAAATCGAGTCCCCACAAAACTAACCACTGTAGCATGCCTAACTCATCGAGCTGAACACCCCCTCTTAATATCTCCTTAGTCCCCAAGTTTGACATTTCCCATTAAAAAAGTGTGTGTGTGTATTCGAGGCTGCGACTCAAGTGTGTAAACTCCCCCTCTGGCCATAGACCGTAAAAAAATCAGCTATACATCCTTTCTGACGTAATGCACCTATACTGAAGTCTGATTGGTTGAAACAGAAAGAACATGCAGGAGCTTTGAGCCAATGAGGTAGTATGTTGTTGAGTGAGGGACTTCACAACATCATACAACCTCAGTGGCTAAAAGGTGCAGTTCGCTAATTAGCACTCCATGCAAAGACTATGTGAGGTGAATAACCATAATATAAAGTTTGTTAAGGTTATACAATTACAATGTTTTATTAAGTTAATTGTGGTAGAATATCAACATTTTTTAGGACTTTATAAAATTATATGATTATTATTTATAATTTCCATAGAGTTGTCAAGTCAAGTCAAGTCAAGTTTATTTGTATAGCGCTTTTCACAACAGACATTGTCTCAAAGCAGCTTTACAGAAAACAACAGTGAAGGTGAAGGTGTGCGTTTGTCCCTGATGAGCAGCCGTGGCGACAGTGGCAAGGAAAAACTCCCTTAGATGATATGAGGAAGAAACCTTGAGAGGAACCAGACTCAAAGGGGAACCCATCCTCATATGGGTGACATCAAAAGTTTGGTCATAAATCTTTCAACAATACAGAACAATTTGTGATCATCATAGATCCAGCATCAGCTTCTCCATGCCAGGGCCTTTAAACACTCGGCATCTACTTCTCCATGATCATCCATAGGTCCATAATCTTCACGAGGTGGGACGTGACTGGAGCTGGCCAAACCTCAGGATGCCTCGGGATGGGGAGAGAAAGAGAAGCAGTGGAGAGGAATTAGCGTAGCTGCTGTTCATGATATTAACAGCACAAGTTGATAATGTGCATGTGATCAGATGTTCTGGAGCACAAGGTTGTGATGTGATGTGTGTGATGTGTGTTATGTGTAGGCTTTGCTAAAAAGATATGTTTTTAATCTGCACTTAAACTGGGAGAGTGTATCTGAACCCCGAACACTGTCAGGAAGACTATTCCAGAGTTTAGGAGCTAAATGTGAAAATGCTCTACCGCCTTTAGTGGACTTTGCTATTCTAGGAACTACTAGAAGCCCAGAGTTTTGAGATCTCAGGGAGCGTGTTTTTGAAGGCTGTTTTTGTAACTTGATTGATGTGATTTTTAAAAGATAAGTTGCTGTCTAAAATAACTCCCAGCTCAAGTTGTGTGTAATTAACTCATGCTAGCTAGCTAGCTCAGCCCTAATGAGGCATTTAAACTGTGTCGGTGTAATTATTTTGCTAATGCTATATCATCTATTAATATTAAATGCGTCCAGCAAATAATATCTTCAGGATTAGTAAAGTATGTGAACTAGTAAATGAATGTTTTAATCGGTAATAAGGTTGAAGTCAAGGCTTTAAAAATGAGAGGAAGCCAAAGGCAGAGCCCATTTTAGGATGCTGTATTTCACATAACCGTGCCGTGATAAAGTGGGGCTTGATGTGAAATACACTGTTGCATTTAAAGGTGAGCAGAGCAGAGAAACTCTGAATGATAATGATAATTAGCCGGTTATGCTAGCGCGCTGTGCTTCCCGGCTCAGGTAAAGGAGTGTTTGCGGTGACACACTTCACTAAAGGTAGCTTCGTGCTGGAGTACAGAGGGGAACCCATCAGCTGTCAGGAGAGCCAGAGAAGACAACGCCTTTATCACAACTCCCTAAAGGCATTCATGTTCAACTTCATCTGGCACGGAAACCTCTGGACGTGAGTATTTATCATCTTTATTCCTCTATGGGTTTAGATGCGGTTTGAGCTGCGAACTTCAAATACGAAGGAAAAGTTATCTGAGACTAGCAGATAAAATTAGTAAATGATTTGATGTTATATGGCCTTGAATTATTTCTGTGACTTGTTAATATTTATATCCCGAGCATTTAAATATCATCAGCTGTGCCGGTGTTTCTGTATATTTGTATAATATTATATAATAATAATTAATAATAATTAATAATAATACTTGTGTGGGGGTTTGTCAGTAACTTAAATTTGTTTGTTCAAATTCAGTATTGATGCTGCAAGGGATGATGGCACACTTGGAAGACTAGTCAATGACGACCACATTAAACCCAACTGCAAAATGAAGAGAATTCTTGTAGAGGGAAAGCCCCATTTGTGTCTTTTTGCTTTAAGAGACATAATACCTGGAGAGGAGATCACCTATTATTATGGAGATGGTGAATGTCCCTGGAGAAATGAAGTAAGAATCTTTATTTTTTTAGCAATGATGGATAATTAAATAGCATCAGCTTAGCTGTACAATGCCAGCATGCTTTTATATTTGGACTTATAATTAACCCCCACATTATGTTTAACCATGACATTTTACACAGGTCCCCACAAAAAGCCTACTCTTAAATTTCTTATTTTTCTGGAAATATCTTGTTTACTTGGAGTGTGTTGGTATAACAATTCCTTCTACAAATTTACACTGTTCAGCTTAGTTTTCTGATTTCCAGATGCTTATCTTTTTGGCTTATAATTAACAGTTGTGCTCATTACAGAAGACAAAATGTGGAACAGAATCAGACTGTAATCATCCAGCTTCAGGTGGTGCCTCTGGAGATGATCACCATTGCACCCAACATTCAAAACCTCAGTCTACTTCCTGCAAACAAGTATGAAACTACTTTTAAATTAACTTTTTTTACACAATAAACGTCAGGTCCCCAAAATATACAATGTACTTTACCAGTGTTAGCAAAGGAGTGATTTCAAATGACTGGTCGGGGAATTACCCTCCACCACAGAGTCCCCACATTATGTTTAAACATGATATCTTACACAGGTCCCCACATTATGTTTAACCATGAAATTTTACACAGGTCCCCACAAAAGGTCTACTCTTAAATTTCCTATTTTTCTGGAAATATCTTGTTTACTTGTAGTGTGTTGGCATAACTATTCTTTCTACAAATTGACACTGTTTAGCTTAGCTTTCTAATATACGGATGCTTATCTTTTTGCCTCATAATTAACAGTTGTGCTCATTACAGGTGACAAAACCTGGAACAGAATCAGACTGTAATCATCCAGCCTCAGATGATGCCTCTGCAGATGATCACCATTGCACCCAACATTCAGAGCCTGAGTCTACTTCCTGCAAACAAGTATGAAACTGCTTTTAAATTAACTTTTTTTACACAATAAACGTCAGGTCCCTACGATATACAATGTACTTTACCAGTGTTAGCAGAGGAGTAATTTCAAATGTATGTAGTGTTATACAGCATGTGCTTTTGTTTTTGTTGTGTTTTACAGAGTGTACCTTTCTGACCTTATAGGAAAAGTTACAATGTCACCAAAAGGCAGATATTTTTTCCACTTTTTGTGTACATTAACTCATTTAAAGTTCTTATTACTTATTTTTTTCAAACTTTGCAGGTGTTAACGTTAGGTGAAATGTTAACTGAAAATCAGTACCATAAACTGCAATCACAAGTTGAAACAAGCATTTCTCAGGTTCGAAAAAAACTTTTCTAAATTAAAAATATCTGAAGACTGCATTATTTTCTCGGTGTTCATATTTGTTATATTGTATTTTATAGTTTGATAATGTAAGTGTAGCATGTTTGGAACAGACAACCTCACCCACAAGGACCACACAACCACTTAGCGATGAGATCTGGTATTTTTTAATCTGTTGATAAGGAGAAATCATCAGTTCAAAACGGGGTAGCAGCTCCTCCCACTCTGATACACCCGGTGTTGTTTATAGGGAGGACCGCACAGTGCATGCGTCCACCAGCCTCATGCAGTGAACCTGAGGCCAACGCAAAACGCACGATAAAAAAAAAATAAATAAATAAATAAAATGTGAATAAAGAAATCACTATAGTTACAGCATATGGATTTACTGTTTTTATTTTAAACAATATGCTTCCAAATACTACTAAAAATGTAGTATATTGCATTGCAATAAACATATCTTAACATTTTATACTTGCATCACAAATATGCACATGTAACATGTAAATACACATTAACTCTATGTATTCAAATACTGCATCATACTTTGAACAAACAAAACAACTACACAACATATTTAAACTCAGTGAATGTATACATTACATACAAAATTAGATAGTGTGCTTAGTATATTTTGCACAACCATGTGCAAGCTACACAATGTGCATCACACTCAGCACAAATAAAACGGTTTACCAAATAAAACATCAAATAACAGTCTTACCTTTTTATAACGCTTTACATAAAACACTCATTAACTATCATCCAACACTCTTTTCTTTATAAAACAAACAAAACAGATAGCATACCTGTTGATAAGGAGAAATCATCAGTTCAAAATGGGGTAGCAGCTCCTCCCACTCTGATACACTTTACTATTAGCATACAATGCTAATTAGTTAGCGCCACAATATACTGACTATTTACACAAAATCACATTAAACAGTACATCCTTGTTGCAGCTAATACTATTGAATGCTGACACAATTTTAATCACATTTATCCAATGATAAATATACACATTCAGGCAAAAAAATCATCAACATACCAGTGTTGTTTATAGGGAGGACCGCACAGTGCATGCGTCCACCAGCCTCATGCAGTGAACCTGAGGCCAACGCAAAACGCACGATGAGAAACCCCGGATGTACCTCGCTGATGACACAGTAATGAACTTCACGAAATTTCGTTTGAATCATGTTTGTTTAAATATCTAAAAATGTAGAGGAACTTTTCTTTAAGATATTTAAACAAAAATGATTCAAACGAAATTTCGTGAAGTTCATTACTTCAGCATGAATATACACATATGGAAAGTATAACATTAATAAAAAAAAAAATTATAATAATTTGAGAAAAAAAATAAAAAAACATTAATACAGAAATATATAAATAAAAGGGAAACCCGAAACAAAAATCTAGTCAAAGTACCTTTTATACCAGTTACATCCTCCCCCCTGAACTTCACAAATTCAAATCGACTACAGGGATAATACACACTGGACTCAGACCAACTGTTATTTAGAATTTTGTGCAACATAATATGTTTCCCACTTACAGGTAAGAACAGCAGGTTGATCAGGCCCACTGCAATCACCCGCAAAGGGTGCCTGAAACACCATTCATTTATAGATGAAACTTCATTGAAAAACATTGACTCAAAGGCACTTTACTTTAAAGTTTAAATCTCACCAAAAAAACAGTGCATTCTTATTTTAACAGAGATCTTATAACCCCACCATCGGATTCAGGGTTTTGATGGACTGGGTCATATTCTCAATTAACCTGTTGACAGGTTTCACTATCCTGCCCACTCTGGTCCTAACTCCAACCACTTCATGGTCTGTAGTTGGTTCAACAATACCAACAGATTATCATCATGTATAACCTCGGAATAAATGCTGTTAGATTCATGAGTAGGACCTTCAGTTTCCGGAGCTTCAGAATTACTGTCTCTCTCCATGGAGTCATCCTTTGATGCTGAAGGGACTTCTCCCAACACACCAGAAACTGTGTCCACTGACACAATACTACTACTACTACTACTACTACTGCTAGGCAAACTCTGCTGAGGGCTCTCATGCACAGCACATTCTTCCACCCAACTGGCAACTCGGTCGGATACACTGGGCTTAATCCCGGGAGCACGATCATTTGCCAAAGACGTTCTTACACCCATAGACACTGACGCGCTACTACCGTTTGATGGTACGTCAGAATCTTCCAGCTCCAACGGAAGAAAGTTAGCTTGCAACAATAAGTTGCGATGAACAGTTTTCTCCTGGCCTGTTTTAGTGTTATGTACGGTTATATACGGTAAATATGGCACTGAGGGTTCAATCCAACTACCCTGTAAGGTGTGGACTCCCACCTATCTGCCAGTTTTCTCTTCCCACGTCCACCTTTGTTGGCCAGGAGAACCTGATCTCCCAACTCAATATCACAGCCCTTTGTTTTCCGGTTGTACAATTCGGCCTGCCGCTGCTGGCTGGCACAGATGTTTCCCTTGAGCAACAGTTAGAAATTCTTTCGGGTCAGTTCTCAACCTCTTTACGTACTTGTCATAGTCAATGACTTCACTGTCACCCTCAAGGTTACCAAACATGACATCCACAGGCAGCTTTGGAATTCTGCCAAACATTAGGTAGAATCGGGGCATACCCATTGAAATCATGCACGGTACAGTTGTACGCAAAAGTCAGTGTATAAAGCATCTGAGACCACCTATCCTTGGACCTAGGCGGCAATGCCCTGATCATGTTGCCCAAGGTTCTATTGAACCTCTCGACAAGGCCATTGCCCATGGGATGATAGGCGGTTGTTCTGGACTTTTTCACTCCTGCGACCTGCAACAGCTCTCGAATCAACTGACTTTCAAAGTTAGCTCCCTGATCAGAGTGGATCCGATCAGGGAAGCCATACACACAGAAGTATTTGTCCCACAATTGCCTTGCCACCTGCCTCGCTGACTGATTACGGCACTGAAAAGCATGAGCCATACGGGAAAAATGGTCAGTAATGACTAACACGTCTACGTTATGACCCTTGGAGCTTTCTGCGGTCCAAAAATCAATGCATACAAGCTCCATAGGCCTTGATGTTCTCACACTCTCCAGCGGGGCTCTGCCTTCAGGTTTGGGCGTTTTACTAATGACACAGCGCTGGCAACATTTGACGTACTTGCGAACATCATGTTCCAACCCGACCCAAAAGAACCTTTGTCTCGCCAGGTGCATGGTTCTACTTTGGCCCTGGTGCCCTGCTTCATAGTGAATGCCCGTCATCACCTGCGCAACTAAAGACGATGAAACAATGTACTGTAACCGTTTCTTTCCTGCCAGATTATCTTTCCTTACATGATACAGAATACCATCAACCATCTTCAATTTGTCCCACTGCTTCAAAAGCCTGAGAACTTTATGAATCTCCACAGCGCGCTCACAGCGCGAGGCTCTTTGCCCCTATTGATGTAAAACAGGACCCGGGACAGGCAAGGATCATTTTGTTGTGCGTCTCGAAGTTCATCCAATTACAAAACTGGTAAAGGGCATTGCCCAGGGGGTGACAAAAGTTGGATGTCTTGAGCGATCAATGAGACTGCTCTGGATTCTACTCCTGCTTTCCAGTGACTATGACCCTCTAACACCGCAGACACCTCAGCACAGTAGAGCGGACATTGGTTTGATGTTACACAGGGAGGGTCATCAGCGCCCTGAAGCCCAGTACTCAGCCTAAATGCTTCCTGCACAGTGTCTTTCCCAAACTGTTCTGCTTCCTTGAGCAATGAACTGTAAGGTTCACTCAGCAGTCTCTCGCTGAGCCGGTTAGGAACAAAAGGTTGACGACTCAGAGCATCCGCCACCACATTTTTTAGGACCAGGTATGTATTTAATGCTAAAGCGGTATGGCGCCAACTTGGAGATCCATCGCTGTTCACACGCGTCGAGTTTAGGCTTTGGGAGGATTAATGGATTGTTATCGGTCCATACGACAAATTCATTGCCTTTCAGCCAGTGGCTGAATTTGTCGCAAACAGACCACTTCAAAGCCAAAAAATCTAAGCGATGAGCAGGATACCTGGCTTGGGCGCGGTTAAGAGCCTTGCTAGCAAAAGCGATCGGCCGAGCTCTGGTCTCACCCTCTGCAAGTTGCGATAGTACGGCACCTAACCCATCAGTAGAAGCGTCAGTGGACAATATAAATGGCCGGCTAAAGTCAGGATGAGTCAGCACCACAGAATTCACCAAAGCAGCTCTTAGCTGCTGGAAGGCACTGCTGTGCTCCTCCTTCCAATCCCCAGGGCTCAATTTCCTGAACGCAGCAACACGCTTATCTGGAGGCTTTTTGCCCCTTGGGGCAGCTGTCAATGCAAACAAAGGTTTTGCGATGGTGGAGCAATTCTGGATGAATCTCTGGTAATACAACACCATCCCAAGGAAAGACTTTATTTTCCTTTGAGACGGGGTTACCCCATCCTCCATCATCAAGTCAGACTCTGATACTGCCGCAATAGCACTGACCTTGTCTGGGTCAGTTTCTACCCCTGTACTGTCAATAATGTGCCCCAAAATCCGCACGCTCCTCTGGAGGAAATGACACTTCTTAGGGGCTAATTTTAACCCATGTTTACGAAGCCTACTGATCACCATCTCAAGTCTTTTGATGGCCTCACCCTCGTCCGGGGCATACACAAGTAGGTCATCCAGGTAACAAAGCAACGTCAGGAAATTTTGGTCGCCGAAGATATTCATCATTAGGCGCATGAAGCTACAAAGCCCGTGCGGCAGCCTGTTAAATTTAAATAGGCCCATTGGCGTTGTGAAGGCCGTGAGCTTCTTGTCCTCCTCCACCATGGCAACATTATAAAAGCCGGAGGTGAGATCCATCACGCTAAACAAAGCATTCCCACCCAAGGCCGCCAAACAGTCTGCTTGGTGAGGTAAGGGGTGAGAGTCCTTAATGGTCCGAGCATTAAGCCAGCCGTAATCAACACAAACGCGAAGTTCACCGCTCTTCTTCCATACAAGGACCAGTGGGGACGCCCACTCACTACAAGACTTCCTAATGATGTCTTGCTCCTCCATCTCTGAGAGCACCTTCCTCAAGGTTTGATATTGGGCCAGGGGGACACGCCTATACGGAAGCCTGAAAGGGTGGTTGTCCGATAAATGAATCCTAAGGACAAACTCTTTGGCCTTACCACAGTCTAGCCTGTGTTCAGAAAACACATCCTGATACTTCTGAATCAGCTGTAGAAGCTGATCCTTTCAGTACGGAGTGACTTCGCAGGACCCTATGTCAAGGTCACCAAGGCCAAGCTTTTGCAGTACAATATGTATATCAGAAGGGGAACCGCATATATCAACAGTAGAGGAGACAGACTGGCTCTGTACATTCACAGCCTCTCCGTGACTATGTCCAAGTTGCACATCCAAGTCTTCAACTGCTAAAACAGGAGACACATCTGCTATTTTGGCATTACGTCTTAAAGTGAGCGGTTTATCAGACGGGTTAATAACCTTAACGGGCACCCATCTGTCACCTGGCAGTGTGGCTATAACATGCCTGACAAGAACACCCTTCTTGTGAGTCTGAGCCTTTGGTGGCTCAACCAGCACAGCACTACCCACAGAAACGGAAGAACTGGCCGGAAGCCTTCCCCACACAATGTGCTCTTGACGAGGTAGAAGAGTGACAACTTGAGCAAGCTTAGCGGTACCGATGACGGTTGGGATAGAACTGCCCTGCCATCTGTCATGCCCAGATAGCATACTCAAGAACCGCTGGATCTCTGGTTCTCCTGTAGTATTCGGCTGATTCATGACACGCCAATAGCTTGGGGACTGCTTAAGTTGACTAAGAATGTATTTGATGACGTTAGTACCGACAATTAACTGGTCTTTTTGTCCTGGTACAACAAGGGTTGGTACAACAACTGAGTGGTCATATACATGCATTTTTAGCTGATAGATGCACTTGGGCCTGACTCGAATGCCACCACAACCTACAAGTAAAATATCAGCGTGGGGCTGATCAGACTCAAGGGTCCCACATGCATCTAGCAGCCTATGCTCCATTTCCTCTCTAATGGTACATGCCATAGAACCAGTGTCCAATAGGCCCTGGCATATGACTGTATCATTAACCAACACATCTGTATAGAATAAACTGTCAGCTTTTTCCAATTTTGCAATGTTCTGGAACAAAACAGTGCTGCTACTTGACTCAACCTGACAATTGCTGCTATAGATGACCATCGGATCATCTTCACTGGTGAGAGGCTGACTTTTAGCACTTATACCGCCCTCCCCCCAATGTGAGTGATCTAGTTTCCCTGATCGTCACTAGCTTGGGCCACGTCTTGCCCAGCAGCCCTGTGACACTGCTTACGCTGATGCCCAAACTCCAAACAATTAAGACATCTCTTTTCCCTCATGCAGTGGGAAAGGGTTGAATGAGATCTGTCTCCACATACTGCACATGGGGAAGCCCACGATACCACGGTGACGGTTGAGGCTTTGGTCCTGGAGCGGGTAAGGTGGTGCGCTCTAGCACCCTTTCTAACATCTTTAACACACGCTCCAAAGTGCCCGATTCCGCAGATTCGTTTGTTTTAGGGTGTGGGCTTGCAGTACACACTGCAGAGTTTACACGTACATCTTCACTTCCTACTGTTACCTGAGTGCTGACAGGTCCTTTAACAACAGCAGCCTGGTTTACTGCAGCTTTAAATGCAGAAGGAAGCTGCATTTAATAATAATTTGAGAAAAAAAAAAAAAACATTAAGACGAAAATATATAAATAAAAGGGAAACTCGAAACAAAAATCTAGTCAAAGTACCTTTTATACCAGTTACATAAGCAGGGGTGATGACTGCTCTATTAGTAGTATGGAAGGCAGTGTAGAGGAGTATGTCCCAGAATCTTCAGATAGTAGCTTAGATGAAAGTGACTGCAGTCTTACAATTTCAATTTCTAAAAGAAATTATAGCAGTTGTTTTGATAGAAGCAGTAATTGTCCCAAGTTCAGAATTCCAAAAGGATCTGTCAGGAACAGATAATCAGTCAGATTAAGAAGATGAGCTTTACTTGCTGGTCAGTGTCTATAGCTGAGGAAGTCAAAGTTTAGTTAGATGTATCATACAGTGTCATGTGACACCAGTAGCACTGAATATGCAGTATCAGTGCCAGTGGAGCTTATTACTATTGAGCTTCCTGGAGGAGTTGTAGGTTTAATTTAAAGAAATGGCAGGAAGATGTTAAATTTCCTATCCCTATAGAAAAGTGTGTGACATTAGGAGTGCCAATGTTGGTTTTATCTATTAATAGTGTGGTAAAGGGGAAGTAAAGTTATTTAAGCTGTTATGTCCTTATTGTCTTGGTATTTGCAACATCTTAGCACATGTATAGTTCTACCCTAGCAACACCAAAGTGTCAATTTTGGCTCTTTGTAATTGTACTGCATTTCTTCTTCTCCTTCTTCTTCTTTCGGCTGCTCCCATTAGGGGTCTCCACAGCGGATCATCCGTCTCCATACCACCATGTCCTCTACATCTGCCTCTTTCACACCAACTACCTGCATGTCTTCCCTCACCACATCATCCTTCCTCTTTTCCTTCTTCCTGGTGGCTCCATCCTCAGCATTCCTTTGCCAATATAACTCATGTCCCTCCTCTGTACATGTCCAAACCATCTCAATCTCACCTCCCTCACCTTGTCACCAAAATGTCCTACATGCGCTGTCCCTCTAATAAACTCGTTTCTAATCCTGTCCATCCTCGTCACTCCCAACGAAAACATCAACCTCAAAATCTTCACAATCTTCTTCTTCTTCTTTCGGCTGCTCCCTTTAGGGGTCACAACAACTGATAATTTGTCCCCAGACTACTTTTTCCGCCACATCTGCCTTGTTGCTAATCCTGTCCATCCTCATCACTCCCAATGAAAATCTCAACATCTTCAGCTCCACTACCTCCAGCTCCACCTCCTGTCTTTTACTCAATGCCACTGTCTCTAATCCATACAACATCTCAGGTCTCACCACAGTCCTATAAACTTTCCCTTTCACTCTCACAGATACTCTTCTATCACAAATCACTCCTGCTATCACTCTTCTCCACCCACTCCACCCTGCCTGCACTCTTTTCTTTACTTATCTAACACACTCTTCATTACTTTCTACTGTTGGCCCCAGGTACCTGAACTCCTCCACCTTCTCCACCTCTTCTCCCTGCAACCGCACCCCTCCACTGCCTTTCCTCTCATTCACACACATGTACTCTGTCTTACTCCTACTGACTTTCATTCCCCTTCTCCTCACTGTGTACCTCCACCTCTCCAGGCTCTTCTCAACCTACTCACTACTCTCAACACAAATCACAATATCATCCGCAAACATCATATTACAGGAAGACTCCTGTCTGACCTCATCCGTCAACCTGTCCATCACCACTGCAAAAAGGAAAGGGCTCAGAGCCGATCCTTGCAGTCCAACCTTCACCTTGAACCAGTCTGTCGTTCCTACTGCACACTTCACTGCTGTCACACTGTCCTCACACATGTACTGCACCACCCTCACATAATTCTCTGACACACCTGACTTCCTCATACAATACCAGTAATTGTACTGCATTTGGTCTGTTTAAATAGATCTTGGAGAAGAACTGGCGTAAAAACCATTTACCAATCAATCCCAGGAAAGCTCGGCTGAGCAAGCCACAGAACCAACTAGTACTACATCATCCAAAGGTATTATCCAATGACCTAAAATTATGCCAAGCTTTTATAAAATCAAAAAAATTTTGTATATTTTTGACTAACTTTGTTGTGTGTTTATGTAGGTGCTTAGGTTTTTAGGAAAAAGAAATGGGACACCAGTGAATTTAAAGCGGTTGAAAAACACCTGTACACGTTCATTAAATCTTGCAGAGTGCCAGAGGAGTGTGAGGATTGTATAAAAGCTAAACCTGTTGCATTGAAAGATCGGGATTGGATGGCTGTTAAGTTCTTTGTAAAGAATAGAATTACATCTCTTAAAAAGAAGATATAAGAAAATATCTTTTATTTTTGTTCTATTTGCACAGATGAGTGTCAGTTTCTGTTGATATTTTTATTATTTTCATTGCTAAATATCTGAAACGTTTTCTTTTATAATACAGTTTTGTTAAAGTTAACAAAATAGCTTTATATATATATATATATATATATATATATATATATATATATATATATATATATATATATATATATATATATGTGTGTGTGTGTGTGTGTGTGTATATTTTATTGCTGTGTATATTTTATAACTGTTAAAAAAGTTTAATGCTTTGTTTTGAGGCAATTACTAAATATCTGTGCAAAAAAACCTAAATAAATATTCTGTTTTTGTTTATGTGACTTCATTATTTCTAATTTTATAAATATGCATTTAAGCCACATTTTTATTATCTGTAAAATTTGTCCCCACATTATTCACAAGTACCTACATTGTAGAAATACCAGAAAAGTGTGTGTGTGTGTTTTTGCTGGTCCTCACAAGCTTAGTCTACTGGAAAATGTCCCCAAATTGTGGAAAAATGTCACATTGCTTTATTTAGCTTTTTTCTTAAATTTAAAGTGACCAGTGTTTTTACAGATTTAAAAAAAAAACATGAATCTGCTGTCCTTTTGGTCCTAAACCATTTAGAAATAGGTGTCCCCACATTCTGGGATCCATCATGTAATCCCCAAAAACTGATTAGACAAGTATGTGTGTGTGTGTGAGTTTTATCTACTGTATGAACATCAGCAATGGGGAATCAGAGATAAATGCAGCTGGAACTGTGGTCATAAACAGATACTTTTCTTCAGTTCAGAGAATAAAATCATCTCTCAGTTTATGATAATAATATTATAATATTTTGATCTGTTACTGTGTGTTTCTAACCAGGAACTGGAACACAAAGTCATCACACTGATAAAGAAGGAGCTGAATTGGTTTAGGGAACTCCTGAATCCAGATTACCCAGCATGCACTGAGAGGGAGGATGAGGAGGATCTGCACAGTGTCAGAGAGGGAGCGATGAAGATCACACTGCACGTCCTGAATAACATGAACAACAAAGATCTCGCTAACACACTGTACAACAGTAAGAATCCTGAACCATCACTTTAACACTGGTCCACACTTACACCACTCTGATGCTGAATTCTGGATTCTGATTGGTCAGATGATGATGAGATGAAGGTTATGTATATCCGAGATTATGTATATGTGTGTGATTATGGTATAAGTTTTGTCTTCTATATGCAGAGCAGCATCTCCTCAGCTACTGGTGTTGGTCCATGTAGATTTGAAGTTCAGTTAAGTAAAAGTGGTTTGGGTGTATGTAAATTGGGTGAAAATGGGGATGAGTGCGAGTGAAGTGGATTTTACTTTTAGTGTATTTTGAGGTTCTGCCAGATTCAGAATATGGCCACTGTAAAGAGACTGGAGGAGATCCAGAAACCCAGAAACCTAAAAGACACATGTTCAACAAACCTAAGTCCATCAAGGACCTGATAATCCTTCAATTTCATTACCGAGGACTGTGAAAAAGACTTATAAAGGTAAAGATTGACCTTAAATGTTTCTCACTAAACAGGTAGAGAGGATTAATGGTGTAAACTCACACTGACACTCAAAGACACTGAGGACCACACAGACTTAACGCCTGTTTTTAAATCAGGAGTTTCTTATCTGTGTCCAATTATACAGTTTTCTTCCTTTTCATCAGAATTTTACACTATACATTTGTATTTCTTGTAGTTTTTACTTTCTGCTATGACTGCACTTGTCCGGATCTCCCGGGCACATTGTGCGCACTTCCGGTTTCGCTGGGCGCAATTCCGGGTCGGCGGCCATCTTGCCATTTTCCCTGCTCCTCCCGGGATTTGAGGACAACCAAGATTTAAGCTCGGGGCCAGATTACCTTACCGGCTCTTTAGCCTCTGGGATTACTCTTGCCCCCTGCCTGCTTTGGATCCTGATCCTGATCCTGGTCCTGTACCTTTACCTATTTCTGTTCCTGTTCTTGACCCCTGGTCTGCTCTGCCTCCCCAGTTACCTGGTTTGAACTCTGGACAGTTTTTTTTGTTTTTTGTTTCTGCTCTGCCCCTCATAGTTCTGTTTGCCGGCTTTTGATATTTTAGACTGTTCTTTCGGTTTTGGTTTTGACTCCCTGCATTGCCCTGTTTGCCTGTGCCTTGACCCTGGACTGTTCTGGACTGTGTTTTTGCCTTTGCCTTATTACTCTGCTAATCTTATTAAAGCCTGTTTTCTCCTGTCATTGACAATGTCACCACCGTCAAACACGTGAAATGCTTTCCTAATCAGAAGCCGTGGATGAACTCTCAAGTCTGTCTCCTGTTGAAAGCAAGAGATGCTGCCTTTAAATCTGGCAGTGCAGAGGACTACAACAGAGCCAGGGCCAACCTGAAAAGAGGCATCAGGAAAGCAAAACTCATATTCAAACTTCACATAGAAGAGCACTTCCACAACTCTGACCCTAGACACATGTGGAAAGGCATCCAGTCCATCACAGACTACAAACGCACAGCTCAACCAACCAGCATTGCCTTCCAACCGGATGAACTCTTTTGCCCGTTTTGACCAGAGCACAGGATGTTTAAGCTTAACCACAGACTCTTCTACTGCTTACAGCCCTCTTTCACTCTCAGCAATGTCAAAATGTCTATTCAGTGTTTAGCAGAGTGGATGCATGCAAGGCAGCATGCCCGGATGGCATACCTGGATGTGTTCTCAGAGCATGCGCTGGACAACTAGCACAGGTTTTTACTGACATTTAGTAACAACCTGTTACTGGCTCAAGCCACAGTTTCTACATGCCTGAAGACCACAACCATTATACCTGTGCCTAAGCACTCAGCTGCCGAATGCCTGAATGACTTCCGCCCAGTTGCACTTACCCCCATTGCTATGAAATGCTTTGAGAAACTGGTCCTGAATCACCTTACTGCGGGTCTATCACCTACACTGGACCCACACCAGTTTGCAGTTTCCTGAACAGGTCAACAGAATTTGCAGTTTACACAGCTCTTCATTCAGCCCTCACCCACCTGGATAAAAGCAACACCTACATCAGAATGCTGTTCATTGACTTTAGCTCTGCGTTCAATACAGTCCTCCCCACTGTACTGATCACTAATTTCAGTGACCTGGGTATCTGCACCTCCACTTGCAGATGGATTTTGGACTTTCTCACCAACAGACCTCAATCTGTTAGGTTGGGAAACCTGGTATTCTCAACCCTCATTCTGAACACTGGCTTCCCGCAGGGCTGTGTTCTGAGCCCACTGCTCTACTCCCTGTTCACCCACAATTGTGCTCCTCTGTATAACTCCAACATCTTCATCAAGTATGCAGATGACACCATCGTGGTTGGCCAGATCGACAACAAAGACGAATCGGCCCACAGGGAAGAGATCCGAAATCTGACAGCATGGTGTGTCAACAACAACCTGACCCTCAATGCCACAAAGACCAAAGAGCTCATTGTGGACTTTTGGAAATCCAACAGCAGGAGACATCTACCAGTCAACATCAATGGAACTGAGGTAGAGCGAGTCTCCAGCTTTAAGTTCCTGGGAGTTCACATCTCTAAAGGATCTGTCCTGGCAGCAGAACACTTCAGCTCTGGTAAAAAAAAAAAAGCACAACAACGCATGTACTTCTTGAGAAGTTTTAAGAAATCTCATCTGTCCCTGTGGATTTTAACGAGTTTCTACCACTGCATCATCGAGAGTATCCTGACCATCTCCATCACCGTATGGTACGGAGGCTCCACTGTGTGTGAACGTAAAGCCCTGCAAAGGGTGGTCAAAACTGCCCAACGCATCACTGGCACTCAACTACCTGCCATTGAACACCTTCGCCACAGCAGATGTCTGGGCAGAGCTCACAACATTATCAAGTCAAGTCAAGTCAAGAGGCTTTTATTGTCATTTCTACTATACACAGTGGTACACAGTACACAGTAAAAACGAGACAAGGTTTCTCCAGAACCCTGGTGCTACACTAAACAACAACAAACAAAACAACATAGAGCTACAACACAAGTTACATAAAGTGCATCGAGTGCAACCTGGTGCAAACAGTGCAGACAGACGACACAAGACAAGACACAAAACCCAATATAGCGCTGACCAGTAAACCTACTGTATACTTGAATATACAGTACTGTACAAGAAGACTGTAAAAACTATACAAACTAAAAACTATATCCCAGAAGTGACTATAAACAGAACAATGTAGTGCAAAAATACAGCAGCAGTCGAAGGTGCAACAAAACAGCACGTAAACAGTATAATACAATGATAATGATAAATGTGCAAAAAACAGCAGTTGAGAGTGTGGTACGGTCGAGAATAATAAATAAATGAATGGTGGTGGAATGGATTGAGATGAGTAATGAGTGTGTGTTAAGTCCAGGAAAAATGTTACAGTTCGTTACACACATTTGAGTGCGTGTGTGTGTGTGTGTGTGTGTGAGAGTTCTGTTTCATTTCTGTGTATTAAGTAGCCTGATGGCTTGTGGAAAGAAACTGTTGCACAGTCTTGTTGTGGCAGCCCGAATGCTTCGGAACCGTTTTCCTGATGGTAGGAGTGTAAAAAGTGTGTGTGAGGGGTGTGTGTGATCGTCCACAATGCTGTGTGCTTTGCGGATGCAGCGTGTAGTGTAAATGTCCATGATAGAGGTGAGAGAGATTCTGATGATCTTCTCAGCTGTCCTTACTATCCTCTGTAGGGACTTGCGGTCCGAGACGGTGCAGTTCCCAAACCAGGCAGGTATGCAGCTGCTCAGGATGCTCTCAATGGTCCCTCTGTAGAACATGGACAGGATAGGGGGGTGGAGGTGGGTTTTCCTCAGCCTTCTCAGAAAGTAGAGACGCTGCTGGGCTTTCTTGGTGATGGAGCTGGTGTTAAGTGACCAGGTAAGGTTGTCTGCCAGATGAACACCAAGGAATTTGGTGCTCTTGACGATCTCCACTGAGGATCCATCAATAATCAGTGGAGATTGGTCGCTTTGTGCTCTCCTGAAGTCCACAACCATCTCTTTCGTTTTGTCCACGTTCAGAGACAGGTTGTTTGCTCCACACCAGGCAGTTAGTCGTTGCACCTCTTCTCTATATGCTGACTCGTCGTTCTTGCTGATTAGACCCACCACGGTCATGTCATCAGCGAACTTAATGATGTGGTTCGAGCTGTGCATTGCTACACAGTCATGAGTCAGCAGTGTGAACAGCAGTGGGCTGAGCACACAGCCCTGGGGGGCCCCAATGCTCAGTGTGGTGGTGCTGGAGATGCTGTTCCCGATCCTGACTGACTAAGGTCTCTCAGTCAGGAAGTCCAGGATCCAGTTACAGAGGGAGGTGTTCAGGCCCAGAAGGTTCAACTTCTCGATCAGGTGCTGAAGAATGATTGTGTTGAATGCTGAGCTGAAGTCAATGAACAGCATTTGTACATACGATTCCTTGTTATCCAGGTGGGTGAGGGCCAGATGGAGGGTTGTGGAGATAGCATCGTCCGTGGAACGGTTTGGACGATACGCAAACTGCATGGGGTCCAGGGAGGGTGGAAGCTGTGTCTTAATGTGCCTCATGACGAGCCTCTCGAAGCACTTCATCACGATGGGTGTGAGCGCGATGGGACGATAGTCATTGAGGCAGGAGACAGAAGACTTCTTCGGCACGGGAACAATGGTCGTTGTCTTGAGGCACGTTGGAACAACGTTGCTGCTCAGGGAGATGTTGAAGATGTCAGTGAGGACAACTGCTAGCTGTTCTGCACATTCCCTGCGCACTCTGCCAGGAATGTTGTCTGGTCCAGCAGACTTCCGTGGGTTAACTCTGCATAGAGTTTTCATCACTTCAGCTGTGGTTAGACAGAGCACCTGGTCAGTGGGAGGAGGGATGGTCTTCCTCGCCACCACGTTGTTCTGCACCTCGAAGTCGTTCAGCGCATCTGGGAGGGAGGGGTCACGGTCACAAGCAGGTGATGTGGTCTTGTAATTCGTGATCGCCTGGATGCCCTGCCACATGCGCCGGGTGTCTCCACTGTCCTGGAAGTGGTTGTGGATTTTTTTCACGTGTGCGGGCTTCGCCTCTCTGATGGCATGAGACAGTTTGGCCCTTGCTGTTTTAAAGGCCGCCTTGTCCCCTGATCTGAAGGCAGAGTCTCTTTGTTTCAGCAGCGCATGCACATTTGCAGTCATCCACGGTTTCTGGTTGGAGCGTGTAGTGATGGTCTTGGAGATGGTCACATCATCAACGCACTTGCTGATGTAGCTGGTCACTGATGATGTGTACTCCTCCAAGTTGATGGAATCGCCGTAGGTTGCAGCCTCTCTAAACATGTCCCAGTCAGTGCACTCAAACCAGTCCTGAAGAGCAGAAGTAGCTCCTTCTGGCCAGGTTTTCACCTGTTTCAGAACCGATTTAGAGCGTCTGACGAGCGGTCTGTATGCTGGAATTAACATAACAGAGCAGTGGACTGAGTATCCGAGATGGGGGCGGGGCTCCGCACGATACGCGCCGGGGATGTTTGTGTAAACAAGATCCAGCGTGTTCGCTCCTCTCGTTGCAAAGTCCACATGCTGATGGAGTTTAGGAAGCACAGTCCTGGGATTCACATGGTTGAAATCTCCGGCGATAATAAACAATCCGTCTGGGTGAGCATTCTGCAGGTCGCTAATAGCGCCATAGAGTTCACTCAGTGCCTCCTTAGCATTAGCACTGGGAGGAATGTACACTCCGACGATGTAAACAGTGGTAAATTCCCGTGGCAGATAAAATGGTCTGCATCTAACAGTCACAAACTCCACTAGCGATGAGCAGTAGCATGAAACAAGCACAGAGTTCTTACACAATTCTGTGTTGACATAAACACACATGCCACCACCGCGAGTCTTACCGCACAGAGCTGCGTTTCTGTCGGCTCGAAACACGGTTAGCCCATCTTGCTGGATGGCGGCTTCCGGAACTCTGCTGCTAAACCACGTCTCCGTGAAAACAAAGACGCAACAGTCTCTAAACTCTCGCCGTGTGGTTCACTGGAGTCAGATGTAGTCCAGTTTATTATCCAGGGAGCAGACGTTGGAAAGAAAAATGGACGGGAGAGCCGGCCCGGCTAGGGTTAGGATTTAGCCTAGCACGGACACCCGCCAGCTTGCCACGCTTACGCTTCCTCGAACAGCGCTTTCGACGTCTCCTCTCCCAGCCACCGGCATCAGGTAACACCGAGGTCTGGGGGCCGAGGTCGCGAACGTTGTTGATAAGATCATCATGCAGATTGTTGGTTGCATGATGCCTGTACCGTAGCAGTGTCTGGTGGTCGTACACATGAACACAGCTGACTCTGGTGTCCATGTATTGTGAAGGGTCGTGCTAAATATGGTGAAAGCACCATTTTTGGATCCGGAGAGACCGCTGAGAGCTACTGCCGCACCGCCATCTTGGATCGCCATGTGAACAGAGACGGACTGGAAAGCGGTGGAAAAATGTATTGATTTATTTTAAAGTACAAAATAGCTAACCCCAAAAGAATATAACTCTGAATTCAGGACCTGAAAATCCAACAAAAGATAAATAACAGTTTATAACACAGGAATGAATACTTTGCAAAAATAATACCAAAATTCTTGGCAGAAAAAAACAAGGCGAAAACAAAAGTCAACTCAAGAAAAGACAAGGTAGACTCTGAAAAACAAGCTAGAGAAACAGACCACAAAACATCAATGAACAAGCAAGAAGCTTATTCAAAAAGGAACTTTAATAAACACTGGGACTCTGTGGAACATAAATAAACACCAACTGGACTCGGATGCAAACAATAGAAATTAATTAGAAACTCAGGAACAAAATGGCGACATCTTGTGGGAAAAAACGGTAAAAACAAGTAAAGAAAAACAGTCCCACAGATCCTGACACTATAGTGAGTTAGGATCTGGTAAGGTAGTATTCTAACTTTGTATATCTATTTGATTCTAGAGTGTTGGTCTGTGCTAATTAGATTGGTCAGGTGATTAATCAAGGGAAGTTTCAGTTTCACTTGAGGTGTGAATTGTGGGCAGGGCTTACTCACTTATATCAAAGGTGCTCCTCTTAAGCCAGTAACGCTTAAGGGGTCCCCCTGGAGACTTCCTAGAAGAGATGGACACACTCCTCAGTACTTTCCCTTCTGACAGCACCCCTCTGACAGTTCTTGGTAAATTCAACCTCCCATCTGACAAACTTCAGTTATCTTGCCTCTTGCCTTTTTTGAATACCTTCTCCTTGACATTTAACAGCTGCCCTCCAACACACGAGGGAGGAAGTGTCCTGGACCTGGTTTTCACCCACCCTACTCCAGCTACAGACATGACCACCACTCCACTTCCAATCTCTGATCATCACCTGGTTTCCTTTTTAATCACTCTTCCTATTAAACCTAAAAATAATTTACATGTCTCTTTTATCCGTCCTAACCTTCACTTTATCTCTCCCTCCTTCGTAGCTTCCTGTACTCTTTCATCTCTTCCTGACCCTGACTCCTTTTCCTCTCTACCCTTGAACGTTGCTACTCACTCTTTCCTCTCATCTCTTTCCTCAACTCCTTTGCCCCTTGACTACAAAACCCAAGAAGACCTCTTGTCCCACACCGTGGCTGTCAGAAGTTTTGCGCATCAATCGTCCAGAGCTCAGATCTGCAGAGAGGAAGTGAAAAAAATCACAACTCGATGTAGACCTCACATCTTACCACACACTCCTAATCAAATTTTCTTTGGAGGTGACTTCTGCCAAAACTGCATTCTACAAGGAAAAGCTGGAGGCCTCTGCACAAGATCCTCATAAGCTTCACAACATCTTCTCTTCACTACTCAACCCCCCTGCTGCACCTGCTCCATCCTCCCTGACTGCTAATGACTTTGCCTACTTCTATAATGAGAAGATTAAGAAAATCTGCCAGACCTTCACCACCCCCCCCAACAATGACTACACAACACAGCCTACAATCCACTAAGTCTCTGTCAAGAAGATGAGATACTGCAAGTCATTCAATCTTGCAATCCCACCACCTGTCCTCTGTATCCAATCCCTTCAACTATGCTTCAGACCATCACACAAGATCTCCTGCTCTTCATCTCCACACTCATCAATGGGTCATTAACATCTGGCTATGTGCCAACTACCTTCAAGCAAGCAAGGGTCATTCCCATCTTAAAGAAACCTACTCTTTCATCTCTTCCTGACCCTGACTCCTTTTCCTCTCTACCCTTGAACGTTGCTACTCACTCTTTCCTCTCATCTCTTTGCCTACTTCTATGATGAGAAGATTAAGAAAATCTGCCAGACCTTCACCCCCCCCCCAACAATGACTACACAACACAGCCTACAATCCACTAAGTCTCTGTCAAGAAGATGAGATACTGCAAGTCATTCAATCTTGCAATCCCACCACCTGTCCTCTGTATCCAATCCCTTCAACTATGCTTCAGACCATCACACAAGATCTCCTGCTCTTCATCTCCACAGTCATCAATGGGTCATTAACATCTGGCTATGTGCCAACTACCTTCAAGCAAGCAAGGGTCATTCCCATCTTAAAGAAACCTGCTCTGGACCCATCAGACATCAACAACTACAGACCAGTATCACTTCTCTCCTCTCTTTCTAAATCTCTGAAATGCACTGTTTTTAACCAACTGTCTGTCTGTCTCTCACAGAAAAACCGCCATGATCCTAACCAGTCTGGGTTCAAAGCGGCACATTCCACAGAGACGACCCTTTTGGCTGTGTCTGAGAAACTGCATGCTGCTCGATCAGCCAAGCTGTCATCTGTACTTATCTTCCTGGACCTTTCAGCAGCATTTGGTGAAGTCATGTCTTTACATGGGTTTTCTTATCACTGCTATGCAGATGACACTCAACTAATCTTTTCTTTCCCTCCATCAGATATTACAGCTTCTGCTCGGATCTCAGCATGCTTGACAGACATATCTTCTGCTCACCAACTAAAACTCAACCCCAGCAAAACAGAACTACTGGTCATGGAACGCTTTTCGTCCACTGCAAATGATCCAAAACGCAGCTGCACGGCTTGTGTTCAATCAGCCCAAGTTCTCCCACACCACCCCACTGCTGCGCTCCCTTCACTGGCTTCCAGTAGCTGCACGTATCAGATTCAAAACACTGATGATGCTTACAAGGACAAAAATGGACCAGCGCCATCTTACCTCAGTGACCTCATCACATCTCGCACTGCACCACACTGTCTGAGATCCTCCAGCACTGCTCCACTGGTATCTCCTTCTCTCCAAATGAGAGGTAAGTACACTTCAAGGCTCTTCTCTGTTCTGGCACCGAGGTGGTGGAATGAACTTCCCCTAGATGTCCGTACAGCAGAGTCCCTGACTATCTTCAAGTGACAACTGAAGACCTTCATCTTCTTGAAACACTTAAATTAGCACTTTCCAAGTTTTTTAGAATTCAAGAGTTATATTTATATTGAGTTTGTAATCTTGTGTATCAGTGTAGATTTATTCATTACTAGAGACTCAAAGCACTTTTGTACGTCACTCTGGATAAGGACGTCTGCTAAATGCTGTAAATGTAAATGTAAAAATGTAAATGTAAATGTGAGTTATTAGCCCTTTACCTGTCTACAGCACTCTAATACACCAAGATACTGATTAAACAGACCTGTTTTATATTACCCACTCCATCACCGTCTAAAAGATACTTTAGCTCATTTTCTGTCCATATTTTCGGTGCATTGTGGTTTACCTAGTGATTTGAAATGAAGGTAAATTTAACAGGACAGAAAATAAAAAGTATACATGGTCCTTGAAAAAGCTTAACAGCTGATTTGAACTGCTCTGTAATACCTGTCCAACAGCACTTTTAAACCTTTAACCTCTTTTCCAGTATAAGGTAGTTTCGGTGAAACTGTAGAACCGATTCTGTTAGAACACTAGGACAAGTAAAAGGCAAACTTCAGCATGATGTGAGGCCACTACAGATATCTGATCAGGTCAAGTGGGCTCTCAGGCACCACTTCAGCTTCTGACATTTAATTAACGTGTCGTGTTGGAGTTGTTTGTATTGGCTCACACTGATGAAATATTGATTTACTCCTCATCAAAATCTGAAAAGGTTCCTCAGGTGTACCGAATACTATGCTCTCTTTTCGAATGTGAAATGAAAGAAATGAGTTTTATTAGAGTAAAGAAGTGTGGGATGTGTGATCATTGAATGCGGTATAATTATAGACCAAAATAATGTGGCAGCTGTTGTAGACTGTCCCACTTCTAGAACAGACCTGCAGGAATGACTTGGGTTTGCCAGTTTTTCTTACTTAGGCTTTACCTAAGTAGCTCAAATGCTCCCTCTAATCTCTCTGCTATGTAGAAAGCCCACTAAGCTTCTCTGGAATCTATCTGCAAGAAAAGATTTAGCCCTTCACATTTGCTCCTAATCTATGGGTACCCTAATCCCACAAACCCACTTATCAACATGCTTTTGATTAGGATAATGGAAACGATAGGATCCAGGAGGAAATTCAGAGGCAGACAGATAAAAAAAAATGTAAATATATTCAACATACACTGCTACACCAATGGCAGCCAACAGAGGGCAGCAGCATCACACAATGCGAGCACCCATGTGGAAGAAGGCTGATTAGCATGTTTGCAGTGCCAGGCAGGGAATTTAACTCCAGCCCATGAATGAGCATGTTGTTGCAGCAGTGTAGTGGTGACTTGTACAGTTGGTCAGGGCTTATAAAACTAATACACAAAGAGAAGGTTGAGACATGAGGCCAGGAAAACAGTAAGAAACCAAACGGACAAAGATATGATCCACAATTCAAAACAAATCAGAAGTTATTTATACCTGACTCCATGTTGTTGTTGTGTCACCTCATTTGTAGTGGTACAGGGGGCAGTGTGGTGGCAGTCTGCACATGTCTGAGAGCAGATGTTTAGGTTGGGGACTCTCTGGATTCTTTTTTATATTGCACACAAACACATCCTTTGCCTTACAAACCTAAATATTGTTCCTGAGCATTTATTTATATACAATTAATTAGGGGTTATAGCTCTTGGTTATTGATCAGAAGGTCAGGGCTTCAAGCCCCAGTGCTACAAGCTGCTGCTCAGAGTTGGACAGTAAGGAAGTAAATGTAATTGGTTACTTTATTTCAGTCGCTTTTTCACGTATCTCTACTTTACTGAAGTATTTCCATTTGTGGAGTCTTTAACTGTAACTTCACTACGTTTCAAAGTCAAATATTTTACTATTTTCTTATTTCCATTTAGCAAAATCAGTTGTTTCTTTATATTAATGAGGATTAAAACGTAACTGGTGAAACACGCAGTGAGTCACCAATCAGGATCGAGCGCACGCTCTGTTTTACACGTGTTCTGTTCGGAGCTTGGTGTATCTACTGATCTACAGTTCAGCATCAGTTCAACATCAAGCAGAACCTGCAGATGGCCATTAACTTTATTTAACTCTGTCAGTGGCGTGGCTAACCTAGCCCTGATTAGCCTTGCACATGCTAATAATAGCCCAGTAAAGCTCATTATCTAAATGTTCAGTTTCTGTTCTGGTCCTAACGTCACTGAAACACATTTCCTCCATTAGCTAAATAATTATCCTGAGTTCCCTGGTGGTCTAGTGGTTAGGATGCGGCGCTCTCACCGCTGCGGCCCGGGTTCGAATCAACCCCAGCCATTAAAGTTGCACAAGCCTTAGTGCCGGTCCCAAGCCCGGATAAATGGGGAGGGTTGCGTTAGGAAGGGCATCCAGAGTAAAAACATGTGCCAAATCAAACATGCGGATGGTTAGCATGAAACAGATCCAGTGAAACACATACACCAGTGTAACACTCAATGTTTATTATTACAATATACATACTGTATGTCTTGTTTCACAAACTCACAGCAGTGTTTCAGTCTTAATTACAGCATCTGTGATAAATCATTATTTATTAT
>NC_139588.1:24867601-24897601 GCF_946808225.1 Silurus aristotelis | reverse complement strand
TGTTTGCATGTGTGTTCTAGCGGGCGAGTAAAGAGGAGTGTGTGTGTGTCTGTGTGTGTGTGTGTGTGTGTGTTTGTGTGTTTGTGTGTGTGTGTGGGTGGGTGTGTGTGTGTGTGTGGTGTGCGGAGCGAGTGTAGAGGAGTGTGTGTGCGCGGGTGGTGTGTGGAGCAAGTGTAGAGGAGTGTGTGTGTGTGTGTGTGGGTGGTGTGCAGAGGGAGTGTAGAGGAGTGTGTGTGTGTGTGTGCGTGTGTGTGTGTGTGTGTGTGCGTGTGGTGTGCGGAGCAAGTGTAGAGGAGTGTGTGTGTGTGTTTGTGTGTGTGGTGTGCGGAGCGAGTGTAGAGGTATGTGTGTGCGGGTGGTGTGAGGAGCAAGTGAAGAGGAGTGTGTGTGTGTTGTGTGTGTGTGTGTGTGCGGGTGGTGTGCGGAGTGAGTGTAGAGGTGTGTGTGGGTGCGGGTGGTGTGAGGAGCAAGTGAAGAGGAGTGTGTGTGTGTGTGTGTGTGTGTGTGTGTGTGTGTGTGTGTGTGTGTGTGTGTGTGTGTGTGTGTGCGGTGTGCGTGTAGTGTGTGTGTGTGGGTGCGGGTGGTGTGAGGAGCAAGTGAAGAGGAGTGTGTGTGTGTGTGTGTGTGTGTGTGTGTGGTGTGCGGAGTGAGTGTAGAGGTGTGTGTGTGCGGGTGGTGTGCGGAGCAAGTGAAGAGGAGTGTGTGTGTGTTGTGTGTGTGTGTGTGTGTGTGCGGGTGGTGTGCGGAGTGAGTGTAGAGGTGTGTGTGGGTGCGGGTGGTGTGAGGAGCAAGTGAAGAGGAGTGTGTGTGTGTGTGTGTGTGTGTGTGTGTGTGTGTGTGTGTGCGCGGTGTGCGTGTAGTGTGTGTGTGTGTGTGTGCGGGTGGTGTGGGTAACGAGTGTAGAGGTGTGTGTGGGTGCGGGTGGTGTGAGGAGCAAGTGAAGAGGAGTGTGTGTGTGTGTGTGTGTGTGTGTGTGTGTGTGTGTGTGTGTGTGTGTGTGTGTGTGTGTGTGCGGTGTGCGTGTAGTGTGTGTGTGTGTGTGTGCGGGTGGTGTGGGTAACGAGTGTAGAGGTGTGTGTGGGTGCGGGTGGTGTGAGGAGCAAGTGAAGAGGAGTGTGTGTGTGTGTGTGTGTGTGTGTGTGTGTGTGTGTGTGTGTGTGGTGTGCAGAGTGAGTGTAGTGTGTGTGTCTGGTGTGTGCGGGTGGTGTGGGGAGCAAGTGTAGAGAAGAGTGTGTGTGTGTGTGTGTGTGGGGGGGGGTGTGCGGAGCGAATGTAGAGGAGTGTGTGTGTGTGCAGAGAAAGTGAAGAGCAGTGTGTGTTAGCGAAAATGTGGTGGTGTATGAGAATACTGTCTCTGCCTCCAGAATGAGCAGTGCATCTTTGATCGTTGTTTTCCTCAATAATCTTGATAAAGTGACCAAATTGATTCAGAAAGGAATTACTGTGAATAATGAGTGGATTCTGGTTTCTCCCCTCAGTTCTCCTGTTAAAATGTCATGTTATCCAATATTCCTCCTTTTATCTGTGATGAGGTAATTCTGAAAGAGCTGTCTTGGTACGGGTGAACCGTCTCCCCCATGAAGAAAATCCCCCTCGGCTGTAAGTTCCCACTGATTAAACACTTTGTGTCTTTCGGGCGAATGTTTTTTATGGTCTTAAATGAAGGTCTGGATGAAGTAAATGTGCACAGGTCTCTGCCTTGTAGACTTTTTTGATGATTGTCTTAGGTTGAGGTATGTGCCAGATGTTTTTAAACACTTTGTCATCACTCCACTCATAAAAACGCCATCTTGACCCTTCTGTTTTAGTTAATTTCAGACCCATTTCACACTTCCCCTTCCTCTCTAAAATACTAGAGAAACTTGTATTTTATTAATTACAACCATTTTAAAATGAAAAATTCAATACTGGCTAAATTTCAGTCTGGTTTTAGAACACGCCATAGCACTGAGTTTGCCCTATTAAAGATTTACAATGATATAATGCTCACAAGAGATCCTTTTGTTGAATTTTTTTAGACCTCACAGCAGTCTTTGACACCATAGATCATAAGATTCTCATCTCTCGGCTAAACAACCTCTCATTTGGGGTACAGTGCTTGATTGGTTCATGTATTACATGTCAAATAGGAGTTTTTCTGTGAGATGGGGTGGCATCTCATCTTTGAGTGTCCCTCAACTCTATGGTGTACCACAGGGATCAATACTTGGCCCCGTGTTGTTCTCCCTATATATGCTACCTCTGGGTAATATAATTAGAAAGCACAATATCTCATTCCACTTCTATGCTGATGACATCCAATTATATGTTCCTTTGAAACCAGATTCACTCCAGTCCCTGTCTGGCTGTTTAACTGACATTAAACATTGGCTGGCTGGTAATTTTCTGTCTTAATGACAATAAATGTGAATGCATACTATTTAGTACACAGGAGCAGCTTAATTTTAACCTTAGGGGTCTCGCATCAGAATTTTAAAACGAGTTTCGCAACTTAGGCATAATATTTGACAGCAATTTGAATTTTGCAAAGCAAATAACCTCAGCTGTAAAAACAAGCTTCTTTCAACTCCGATTAGTAAAGACTTTCTGTTTGATTACAGGCATGGAAAAAGCCATTCATGCTTTTATTAGTTCTAGATTGGATTACTGCAATGCTCTTTATTTAGGCATTACTCAGTCCTCTCTCTATCTACAGCTGGTTCAGAACACTGCAGCGATTTTTAAATCTCTGTCTGGTACGACCCCAACCTATTTAAATCAACTTCTCCATCTGT
This sequence comes from Silurus aristotelis, assembly GCF_946808225.1. Lineage (NCBI taxonomy): Eukaryota > Metazoa > Chordata > Actinopteri > Siluriformes > Siluridae > Silurus > Silurus aristotelis. The sequence goes on along the minus strand of NC_139588.1, from coordinate 24,894,827 downwards.
GCACCCATGGCCGAACTCTCAGGTCCTTTAATCATGTCTTGCTCAAAGCGCCTAGAACAAGATATAAATCATAGGGTGACCGCGCCTTCTCAGTGGCCTAACCTCCAGTGGAGGATTTTACACTGCATCATCTCTGTGAACTCTTTTATTTGTATTTTAAACCCTGATGTTTCCAAGACTGTCCATTCTGTTTTTAGAGAGAAACAGTTTTTCATGCTTTTATACGCTGCTCCTGGTTACAGTCACTGTTCGTGAACTAAACGTGCACGAGGCTCTCTGCCTTGTAGCCTGTTTTGATGATTGTCATCACTGTTCGTGACTGTTAATGGCCATAAACCTCTTCTTCTTCTTTCGGCTTCTCCCATTAGGGGTCACCACAGCAGATCATCCGTTTTCATACCCCCCTGTCCTCTTTTACACCAACTACCTGCATGTCTTCCCTCACCACATCCATAAACCTCCTCCTTGGTCTTCCTCTTTTCAACCTACCTCGCGGCTCCATCCTCAGCAAGGTTATATCCCATGTCCCTCCTCTGCACATGTCCAAACCATCTCAAATCAAATACTCATTTCTAATCCTGTCCATCGTCGTCACTCCAAATAAAAACCTCAACATCTTCAGCTCTGCTACCTCCAGCTTCACCTCCTGTTTTTTACTCAATGCCACTGTCTCTAATCCATACAACATCTCAGGTCTCACCACAGTCCTATAAACTTTCCCTTTCACTCTCACAGATACTCTTCTATCACAAATCACTCCTGCTATCACTCTTCTCCACCCACTCCACCCTGCCTGCACTCTTTTCTTCACTTTTCTAACACACTCTAAATTACTCTGCACTGTTGACCCCAGGTACCTGAACTCCTCCACCTTCTCCACCTCTTCTCCCTGCAACCGCACCCCTTCACTGCCCTCCCTCTCATTCACACACATGTACTCTGTCTTACTCCTACTGACTTTCATTCCCCTTCTCTCCAGCGCATATCTCCACCTCTCCAGGCTCTTCTCAACCTGCTCACTACTCTCACCACAAATCACAATATCATCCACAAACATCAAAGTCCACGGAGACTCCTGTCTGACCTCGTCCGTCAATCTGTCCATCACCACTGCAAACAGGAAAGGGCTCAGAGCCGATCCTTGATTCAGTCCAACCTTCACCTTGAACCAGTCTGTCGTTCCTACTGTACAATTCACTGCTGTCACACTGTCCTCATACATGTCCTGCACCACCCTCACATACTTCTCTGACACACCTGACTTCCTCATACAATACCACAACTCCTCTCTCCACCCTGTCGTACGCTTTCTCTAAATCCACAAACACACAATGCAACTCCTTCTGACCTTCTCTATACTTCTCCATTAACATTCTCAAAGCAAATAATGTGTCTGTGGTGCTCTTCCTCGGCATGAAACCATACTGTTGCTCACAGATGGTCACCTCTTCTCTCAGCCTGACTTCCACTACTCTTTCCCATAACTTCATGGTGTGACTGATCAACTTAATTCCGCAGGTTTACTGCAGGTCTGCACATCTCCCTTGTGTTTAAAGATCAGTACCAGCACACTCCTTCTCCATTCCTCAGGCATCTTCTCACCTTCCAAAATCCTGTTAAACAATCTGGTTAAAAACTCCACTGCATCTCTCCTAAACATCTCCATTCTTCTACCGGTATGTCATCTGGTCCAACCGACTTTCCACTCTTCATCCTCTTAATCGCTGCTCTCACTTCCTCCTTACTAATCCTATCCACTTCCTGCTTTACTAACTCCACACCATCCAACCTTCTCTCTCTCTCATTTTCCTCATTCATCAGCTGCTCAAAATCCTCCCTCCATCTTCTCAACACACTCTCCTCACTAGTCAACACATTTTCATCTCCATCCTTTATTGCTCTAACGTGCAGCACATCCTTCACAGCTTGGTTCCTCTGCCTGGCCAATCGCTACAAATCCTTTTCTCCTTCCTTAGTGTCCAACCTCTCCTACAGCTCCTCATATGCCTTTTCCTTGGCTTTCACCACATCCCTCTTCACCTGCTGCTGCATCTCCTTGTACTCCTGCCTACTTCTCATATCACTTTGTCGATCCCAATTCTGTTTCTCCAACCTCTTTCTCCTTATGCTCTCCTGCACTTCCTCATTTCACCACCACATCTCTTTGTCTTCCTTTCTATTTCCAGATGTCACGCCAAGAACCTTTTCTATCTGTCTCCTCCATCACTCCTGCAGTAGTTTCCCAGTCATCCAGCACCTCTTCACCACCACCGAGCTTCTGTCTGACCTCTTCCCTGAACCTCACACTACACTGTTCCTCCTTCAGTTTCCACCATCTTATTCTTCTTTAAGTCCTCACTCTCCTCCTCTTCTTCTTCACCTCCAAAACCATCCTACAGACCACCATCCGATGCTGTCTAGCTACACTGTCAACTGCCAACATCTTAGAGTCTCCAATCTACTTCAGGTTGCATCTCCTACCTGTGTGCACCTTCCTCCACTCTTATATGTCACTCTATGATCCTCCTTCTTCTTAAAATACGTGTTCACCACTGCCATTTCCATCCTTTTAGCAAAATCTACCACCATCTGCCCTTCCACATTCCTCTACTTAAAACCATACCTACCTTCACCTCCTCATCACCTCTGTTCCCTTTGCCTACATGCCCATTAAAGTCTGCCCCAATCACCAATCGTTCTTTCCTACACCTTCTACCACTACATCTAACTCCTTCAACTTCCACTTTCATGATCATCACCCTATCAGAAACTCTCTTCACCTCCACTACACTCTTACTGTATTCCTTCAGAATTCCCCCTACACCATTTCTCTTTCCATCCACACCATGATAGAACAGTTTAAACCCACCTCCAATGTTCCTGGTCTTACTCCCTTTCCACTTGGTCTCCTGAACACACACATCTCTAGCTTTCTCCTCTTCATCATATCAGCTCCCTCTCTCCCTTTACCAGTCATAGTACCAACATTTAAAGTACCGACCAGAACCTCCACTCTCCTACACTTCTCCTTTCCCTGCTGTCTCTGTAGACGTCTTCCTCCTCTCCTTTTCCTCCACTTCTCCTCCATTCTCCTCCACTCTCCTCCACTTCTCCTTTCCCTGCTGTCTCTGTAGACGTCTTCCTCCTCTCCTTCTCCTCCTTGGGCCTGGGCAGAAAAAACTAAATAACACAAAATGCTGATTATGACACAATCAGAATCTTCACAAGACTGAAGAAATAAAGGATTGTTGTTGATGTAAATGTGTATGAGGGTATGGGGGAGATGTTGAAGCTGTGTGGTGTTGTAGAGAAGCTCTGTGTTCTGTGAGAGAGAAAGAAGTATATTTTGCATGATGCAATGATCACACACACACACACACACACACACACACACACACACACACACACACACACACACACACACACACACACACACACACACACACACACACCTCCCCCAACCTTTAACTGTCATTATCTGATTTTATTTGTCTATTTATCATATTATTATTTTTTTATTTACTTATTTATGTATATTGACAAATCAAATCTGATACCATCTGCCATTAAACATGACTAACGTCAAATAAATTATCGTAAAAAAATACCCCCCATCTCCCACTGCCCCCCCCCCCCTCTCTCTCTCTCTCTCTCTCTCTCTCTCAGACACTTCAGACAGATGATTGATTTCTGTACATGGTGAAAAAAATATTTATTCAGGATAATAAACATTCAGGAGAGCAGCATTTGTGTTATAAATATCACTTCATCATTGAATTAATCTGTAGATGTGTGTGTGTGTGTGTGTGTGTGTGTGTGTGTGTGTGTGTGTGTGTGTGTGTGTGTGTGTGTGTGTGAGGAGCTTTATAGCGTCACTGAAACTGTAATTGTATATTTCTTGCAAAAACAAAGGAGTTAAGAGAGAGTAATGAATAACTATCGACTTTAGACACTGTGTGTGTTTGTGTGTGTGTGTGTGTGTGTGTGTGTGTGTGTGTGTGTGTGTGTGTGTGTGTGGAGATAAAAATATGGGTTTGTTATAGATTTTGTTTAATAAACAGGAACAGGGGAGAAAATTAGACACTTCTGGAACAGTCAGACTTCATCACTGTAAAATATTGTATATTGTACTGCACTGTTTCAAAAACAAATATCATGTTACCATAGAAACCGCAGTTAACCGGTTACCCAACTACACGTATAGAAAACATTATGTTTAGTGCTGCGGTACATCATTTAAATCAGAACTCACTTCAAATTGCCAGATTTTAGAAGCGATGCAGAAGACAATCACGTCTAGACCATCACCCTTAACCTTTAAACCCAAAACATCAGCTATAACATCAAACCCACATCAGGTGAAGTGAATAATGTTGATGATCCAGTGAGCCAGAGACTGCATTATGGATGCTTAAGGTTTATTGATGTAAGTGAGGAGCAAAAGCTATGCCTCTGGTCTGATCCACCAAAAGAGCTCCTGTAGAACAGACAGGTGAAAAGGTTGATGGTAGCACTGTTTAAAAGAGTCAGAACATAGAAACCATTACAGATTGATGTAAATGGAGCTTCAGGGTGGTCAGAGAGCCCATGCTGAACCCTGTACAAAAAGTGTACAAAGCTCCTACAGTGGCCATCAGAGCTAGACCATGGAGTAGTGAAAGAACAAAGCATGGTGTGATGAATCATTTGTTTTCCATCATGTGGATGGCTGTGTGCATGGGAGGGGCTTTCCTGTGGAAGAGATGGCACTAGAATGCACTATAAGAAAAACGTGAGCCAACAAAGGCAGTGTGATGCTTTGGGTGATGCTCTGCTAGGAAACTCTGGGTCATGGTGGTCATGTGAATGCCACATACAACCCACCTAAACACTGTTACTCTACCAGTAGTTATACCCCTCCATGGTGATGGTGTTCCCTAATGGGAACACTGTGCAGGAAAAGCTTGAGAGTGTTAATGGTGTTGACTCACGATTCCCCAGATCTGAATCCAAACAAGTGCCTGTGGGACATACTGTTTAAACCATGGAGGCTCCACCTTACATCTTACAGGACTTAAAGGATTCCCCAACACACCCTTAGAGTCCAGGTCTTGATGGGTCAGAGCTGTTTTAGGAGGAACTACACATCATTACACATGTGTAATATTAAAGAAGGTCCAGCAATGTCTGTAGCATATGCATCTGAGACACTTAAGGGACTTTAAAATACTCCCAGGTGCTAATGATCTTTTACACCTGCACCAATTAGAGCATCCTGATGGGTAGCATCACTTCCTGGTTAGGGAACAGCACCATGCAGGACAGGTGAGACCTCCAGAGCAAGTGGTGCAGGACCAGGGCCAGAAAGATAGTGAAGGACCTCAGCCATCCCAATAATGACCTCTTTTCTTCTGATCTTTGAAGGAAAACACAGAGAGAATAAGGATCTTCTTTCTGCAGGCCATTTAGTGTCTACAGCAGGAAACACACAACACCTAGTACCTGGACTTTCTCTTACTGGACTTACTTTTTCTTCCTTTGAACATTTTTTTTGAATAATTGCACAACTGTCACCACTGTGGCTGGAGTGGGAGAAAGAGCAGAGCGTTCTTACCGCGCTCCGATGCCTCAGGTCCCGTTGGGCGGCTGACTCTGCCGCCATCACCATCGGCTTGTAGGGGTCAGGGTCTTCCTGCTGTGTAGCCGGGAAGTTATACCTCACCGATGAGGCATTGTGCGGGTCCAGCAGGAATTCCTCTGCCGCATCTTCCGTTTGCAGCCTGTAGTGAGAGAACAAGGGGTTGAAAGCCACCATTAATTGGGAGCCCAAGGTTCTCTAACTCACTGTCCTCCCGGCTGCCTTTTATACGCTTGAAGACAGTAAGGATCCGCCACTCCATTTGAGCTCCAGCCGTGTCTTGTAAGGACGCGTCCTCGTTTGCTGTGCTGGGCTACACCGCCTCAACACCGTCCTTCCGCACCCTGCTGATGGTTGAGTTCGGAGCGCTTGCCCCTTTTGGCACCTGAGGTGGAGGCCCGTCGTCACAGAGTGTAAATTTGAATTGATTTGGTGTTCTGGTGATTTATATTATTGCACTATGAATAGTTTAGAATGTCAATATTACATACAATGTTCAGTTCTGAATAAAACTTGAGGAATAAAGTTGTACTATATAGTAAACAAGCTTAAAGAAAGAAAGAGAATCGTCAATGTGTTTTATTGGATAAATGTGTGTGAGCGTACAGGGGAATTTCCAGCACACAGGCACTGCACATCACTGCTGGACTCAAACAACACACACAATCATACAAACATGATTACACACAACACAACCAGATCAGCGGTGGATGAAGGACACACAGAGTGTATATGAGTAAAAGTAGAGACACTCAGTAAAATGTGACTCCAGTAAAAGTGTTTCATGTGAGTAAAATACAAATGTTTTTGCCTTTAAATGTAATAAAGTATCAAAGTACTATGATTTATTGTGGTTATAATGTTCATATTATAATTTTTTTATAAGAACAAATACTCAAATAGAAAGGAACGACTGAATAAACTACATTTGTTGAGTAAAATAAGATATTTAACTTTAAAATGTAGATAAATTACTTCCCGTTGGCTCACCACCTGCAGGAGGGACCGTAAGGGACGGTGCTGTGAGGATTGGGCAGCAGTCGAAGGCGGGGCGGAGGACTGCTTAGACTGCTGCCCCCGTGACCCGAATTACGGATAAGCGGGAGAAAATGAATGAATAAATGGATGTAGATAAATTAGAGTTAAGATCTCGCCAAATGGAAACACGTTAGAAAAAAACCAATACGAGAAAAAGCTCCTTAACCAATTATATTTACTTCATTATTGTCCAACACTGAAGTAGATGAGCACACAACACACAACACACAACACACAAAGAACAACACACAAAGAACAACACACAAAGTCCAGGACCACATTTCTACACTCCGCTCGTTATACAGCGTGTTCATGTTGACAGGATTGTGTGATGGAAGAAGAAAGCAGGAGGAACTGATGGATATGAGATGAAGTAGATGGTGAGATACTGTAACTCGCTCGTATGGTCTGGATGTAAAATATGGAGCTGCAGCATGTCTGTTTATTCAATAAAGGAAATTGTTTCCTCTGTAACCAGAAATAAGTCCTGAGTTTGATTTTATTTGATTTACTCGCACACGGTTCCTCTGACTAACATCTAACCGTAATCTCCAGAGAGAATAACACACTCATCTCACTCCCACACATCACTCTCTCTCTCTCTCTCTCTCTCTCTCTCTCTCTCTCTCTCTCTCTCTCTCTCTCTTTCTCTAACCTACAACTCAGTGTTTCACTCAAACACTTTACCTCCAATCACATTCATTATCATCACCTCCAAATGACTAACAGCTGGTTGTGACTCTGCATCATCTCTGTGACTCTCAGGTCCTCAGAACACCCCGTCCCGACCCTCACTGTGGAGTTCAGTGTTTACAATTCTCCCTAATAAAAGTCTCTTTTTCCGCATTCGGAATAAAAAGCAGCTAATTAATCAACCGAGTGTGTGTGTGTGTGTGTGTGTGTGTGTGTGTGTGTGTGTGTGTGTGTGTGTGTGTGTTCTCCATGAACTCTTCTTCTTGCTGGATTTCAGATCATCACTGAATGTCGGTGAAGTAAAGAGTGTGTCGATTCTCGGAGGATGAGCAGTGCAGCATCACACGCGTGAATCAGAACTATTTTAAAGTTTGAAGGTGTGGAAGATATCTAACATTCCATTTCAGTGACTTGTTTATCCTTCATCATCTTCAACTTGTAGTCCTGCAGACCATCAGATCTCTGAACCTGATCCAGACTTGTAAACCAAGTTCTCTAACTCCACCTTAAAGCTACACTCCCTAAATCCCTTATCAAACTCTGCTCAGACGCTTCATCTGATCCTCCAGAACCAGCTGATCAGACCCTGGATCTTTCACAAATACAAGAAAAGTTTCAAAATAAAGATCTACTTAGCCATCAGTAGGCCATGTCGAAGCAGGAACACATCTTCTAACACCTCTGGACATGCTGTATCTCCTCTCTGCAGTGCATAAGTACAGGATCCTGACTGTTTCCTGGCATGAGAAGAAATAAAGCACGTCTGTACGACTCTCTGTAGAAGAAACATCTCATAAACACTGTAAAAATAAAGATGACTTGCATTAAACTGGACTAATTGTGGAGACGAGACTGGAGCGAGTGGAAATGGAGGGGTGGTGAGTCAGGGACTGAGCCTTGGATCTAGATCAATGACTTCATTTAGGGAAAGACAGAGACATGGATCAGGGCTGAATTCAAAATGTAAGTGTAGGATCTGATCTACACAGTGCTGGTGCTAACACAATTATAAACATAAATGCTGAAGACCAGGACAAATCCAGAGACAGGTTCAGGCACAAATAAAAGAAAAAAAGGATGAAAAAGACAGATAAATATGGACAGGATCTGAATCTGGGAATGAGGGAAAAGGTCCTTGAGATAGAATGATGAGAGAAGAACTCATCTGGGTTTCACCAACATCCATCTCAAACGCACAAAATGCTGTGACACACAAAGTTTTAGAGTAAAGTGTGCAGTAAAGCTCCACTAGATGGCGCTCACACTGCTGTGTGTGGTGTATATATATATATATCTACACACACACACACACACACACACACACACACACACACAGACACACACCGAGTAAAATGTTTAAAGAAAAGAGAAGCGAATTCATAATTATTATTTGCTGATATTTGGTTTGTAAATGTTTCTCTTCAGCTTCAGACCTGAACATCTGAACAACACTTCAAAATAAATCTACAATCAAAAATATAAAACAAAATGTATTAAATTAAAGTAAAAAATCAGCAGGATGTAGACAAAAAAATAACGAATAAATAATTAATATAAACATTAAGAAAAAAATGATAAATGTAAAAATATCAGAACAAAAATAAATGTGTTCACTTCTGATCAGTTCAGCACACAGAGATACTTTTATTAATCAGAAATTACTCATTCTTTTATATGGAGAAAAAAAACCCGACATATTACTTCAGGTTACAAAACGTTTTTTTTTTTTTGGGTGAATCAGAAACATAGAACACTGATGTTAATTAATTGGGAAGTAAATAATTAAATAAATTACATAAATAAATTAATAATAATAAAATGTCGTATTAATTTCTTGGCACTGCATTACTTTATATCAAATGTTTTTTTTATTTTTTTTTGTTGTTGTTCTTTTTTTTTATATATATATTTTCTATGATTTGGCACCAGGGGACATTTTACTGGCCACAAATAATAATTACTGAATTTACTTAGTAATAATTGATTGTGAAATGAATTTATATCTTAGAAATTAATGTAATGTTGTTTTATTTTTCACAATTAAAATAAATAAATAAATAAATAAATAAATAAATAAATCCACCAGTGTACAGTAACGTACCTGCAGCACGAAGCGATCTGATTGGCTGAGAGCAGTGTGGTGGCTCTGACCTCACACACAGAGCAGGTGTAATTACACACAGTCCATATACGGAGTTAAAATTTTTTTGAAAAGATTTGTTTTAGATGTTTAGATTAATAATGAGTGTAATATTTATAATGATATGAAAGCTGATCTCTGTGACATTTAATCTGTTTATCCTTTAGAATGAGGGCAGTGAGGAGTCTCTGTGTGTGTGTGTGTGTGTGTGTGTGTGTGTGTGTGTGTGTGTGTGTGTGTGTGTGTGTGTGGTTGTGTGTGTGTGTGTGTGTGTTTGTTTGTGTGTGTGTGTGTGTGTGTGGTTGTGTGTGTGTGTGTGTGTTTGTGTGTGTGTGTGTGTGTGTGTGTGTGTGTGTGTGTGTGTGTGTGTGTGTGTGTGGTTGTGTGTGTGTGTGTGTGTGTGTGTGTGTGTGTGTGTGTGTGTGTGTGTGTGGTTGTGTGTGTGTGTGTGTGTGTGTGTGTGTGTGTGTGTGTGTGTGGTTGTGTGTGTGTGTGTGTGTTTGTGTGTGTGTGTGTGTGTGTGTGTGTGTGTGTGTGTGTGTGTGTGTGTGTGTGTGTGTGGTTGTGTGTGTGTGTGTGTGTGTTTGTGTGTGTGTGTGTGTGTGTGTGTGTGGGTGAAATGAGAGCCACTTTACTCCAGTTGCTATGGAGACCGGTGTCTCCTCTTCCACAAAGTCATTACAAGGCCGAGCACATTGTCTGTAGACTGAACAGACACAAAGAAGGAGTGTGTGGAGCAGAGAAATGAGAGAAGGCTGCTCCCTGACATCTCTCTTTCTCTCTCTCTCTCTCTCTCTCTCTCTTTTGTCTCATCACATCCTCCTTAATCTCATTTCTCTCTTTATTAATCCTATACCTGACCCTCAATCCCTCCTGCTTTTACCTTTCTCCAGTGTACGAGTGGAGGTTTCCTTATCTTAATCTGGGTCTCTATATCTGTGTGTGTGTGTGTGTGTGTGTGTGTGTCTGTGTGTGTGTGTGTGTGTGTGTGTGTGTGTGTGTGTGTGTGTGTGTGTGTGTGTGTGTGTGTGTGTGTGTCTGTGTGTGTGTGTGTGTGTGTGTGTGTGTGTGTGTGTGTGTGTGTGTGTGTGTGTGTGTGTGTGTTCTGTAACATTATATGATGAAGTTCAAACATGTCCTGCTCACCTAAACAATCATTGTGATATAGGTCCTGCATGACACACACACACACACACACACACACACACACACACACACACACACACACACACACACACACACACACACACACACACACACACACGAGGGTGTGTATCTCTCATGGTAATAATGAGCTTATCTGTTGAGCTCCACCCAGGAGCAACTCATCCACAGTCTGGTACTGGGTCATGACCCTGTGGTTGGAGAGCTCTGATGTACACTGAGTGGTGAGTTTTATGAATATAAATAACACTGCATAACTGTTTTACCATAAAAAAATAAAAGAAGGTTTAATAGAAGCTGGAAAAGTTTTTGCACGTGAACTCGGATGGAATCGTGTCCTTGATTGAAGTGTGATGTAAAGCTGCAGTTGCAGTGAGTCACCAGCAGGGTGTCTAACCTATAGGTCCTTTATAGCAGAGAAATCAGTCTATAAACACTACATAGTTGATTATCATGTAGATTTAATTTCTCTAATATCAAAAAAATCATCCAGAAACTTAAACAGAGACATAAAATAGCATTCTGTGTGTTCTATACATTTAAAGCTTTAAAAAATACCTACGTACACAATCAGCCTACTGAGGGCAAAAATATCCACTATATACAAAATATACCCCACAACCACTTCCTCATCCACCCGCTTTGATTTTCTCCCAAAATATGTGAACAGAAAGTCATTAAAAATACTGTTATATATCACTTCCAGGTTGAGTGGCACTTTATACATCAACTACAACAAAAATAACTACAAAATCTCTGTTTCAGATTTCAGCACATCAACACAGTGTGGACTTGTGTACAGAAAACAGGTAGAAAAGGAAAAGGAATCGTTTATATACTAATCATAATTCTATTATATTTATGTGTGTAACAATCATCTCTATACTGAGGTGCATGAAAAAAAGATGGACAAAGAATTCAATAAATTAACATTGTGTATCAGAATTTGGGTTACATTCTCAAAACAGAACATAAAATAAAATAAAATAAAATAAAATAAAATAAAATAAAAGAAAAGAAAAGAAAAGAAAAGAAAAGAAAAGAAAAGAAAAGAAAAGAAAAGAAAAAAAAAAAAAGAAAAACAGCAAACGAACCCTAACCCAAATCCTGGAGTTGATTAAAGTGAGTATAAATTGGCAGGTTTTTGCTTTACATGTCTGAGAAGGAAATCAGATCCTGAATGGTCCTTGGACCTTCTCATGAATCTAAACACACAACCTCAGTAAAATACATCTATGTGTAAATCTACTATAAAAACATGCCCTCACACCAGAGAGACTCAGACAGAGAGTGAAAGGAAAATAACCCCAGGGGTGAAGATCTCTGGTGTGAGCCTACATTTTATTTCCCCCAGGTCCTAAGTTCAGAATGTGCATGCGTAGACGATTCCGACCACCACGATGTTGGCGATGGTGGCAGAAATGGCGATCCAGAGCCAGATAGCGTCTCGGGAAAACCTCTGTGGCGCCTCCTGCTGGTGAAGAGCGACGCTGGCTGAGGAGTTAAAGAGCGAGTGATCCGTGCTGTAGTCGTCGTTCGGAGACGAGTCCATGAAGGCGCCCGTCATTACAGGGATCTGAGAATGAGGGATGAAGAGGTCAGGCATGAATCATGGAGCTTTTACGCTTTCAGCAAATGTGACAATGATGGAATCTGACCTTTCCACCTAGACGAGCGCTTACACTACGATTTAACCCGGATTCTTCTCCTTGAAGCTGAACACTAACTTTAAAAACAAACAAATTTACCCCCTAAACTGGAGCACTGACGTCTTACCTGATTTTGCACTCTGATTGGTCAGAAGGTGTTGATGAATTCTCCTGAAAAGCAGCTCTGACTGTAGTACAGGTTTATTTTAATGCCTCATTCTGATACGTTACTAATTCTATAGACAGCAGACCCACGAACACACAGATGTTATATACAGTGAGGAAAATAAGTATTTGAAAATTTAAATTGTCATCGTAGGTGCATGTCCACTGTGAGAGACATAATCTAAAAAAAAATCCAGAAATCACAATGTATGATTTTTAAACTATTTATTTGTATGATACAGCTGCAAATAAGTATTTGAACACCTGTCTATCAGCTAGAATTCTGACCCTCAAAGACCTGTTAGTCTGCCTTTAAAATGTCCACCTCCACTACATTTATTATCCTAAATTAGATGCACCTGTTTGAGGTCGTTAGCTGCATAAAGACACCTGTCCACCCCATACAATCAGTAAGAATCCAACTACTAACATGGCCAAGACCAAAGAGCTGTCCAAAGACACTAGAGACAAAATTGTACACCTCCACAAGGCTGGAAAGGGCTACGGGGAAATTGCCAAGCAGCTTGGTGAAAAAAGGTCCACTGTTGGAGCAATCATTAGAAAATGGAAGAAGCTAAACATGACTGTCAATCGCCTTCGGACTGGGGCTCCATGCAATATCTCACCTCGTGGGGTCTCAATGATCCTAAGGAAGGTGAGAAATCAGCCCAGAACTACACGGGAGGAGCTGATCAATGACCTGAAAAGAGCTGGGACCACCGTTTCCAAGGTTACTGTTGGTAATACAATAAGACGTCATGGTTTGAAATCATGCATGGCACGGAAGGTTCCCCTGCTTAAACCAGCACATGTCCAGACACGTCTTAAGTTTGCCAATGACCATTTGGATGATCCAGAGGAGTCATGGAAGAAAGTCATGTGGTCAGATGAGACCAAAATAGAACTTTTGGGTCATAATTCCACTAAACGTGTTTGGAGGAAGAAGAATGATGAGTACCCTCCCAAGAACACCATCCCTACTGTGAAGCATGAGGGTGGTAGCATCATGCTTTGGGGGTGTTTTTCTCCACATGGGACAGGGTGACTGCACTGTATTAAGGAAAGGGATGACCGGGGCCATGTATTGCGAGATTTTGGGGAATAACCTCCTTCCCTCAGTTAGAGCATTGAAGATGGGTCGAGGCTGGGTCTTCCAACATGACAATGACCTGAAGCACACAGCCAGGATAACCAAGGAGTGGCTCTGTAAGAAGCATATCAAGGTTCTGGCGTGGCCTAGCCAGTCTCCAGACCTAAACCCAATAGAGAATCTTTGGAGGGAGCTCAAACTCCGTGTTTCTCAGCGACAGGCCAGAAACCTGACTGATCTAGAGAAGATCTGTGTGGAGGAGTGGGCCAAAATCCCTCCTGCAGTGTGTGCAAACCTGGTGAAAAACTACAGGAAACGTTTGACCTCTGTAATTGCAAACAAAGGCTCCTGTACCAAATATTAACATTGACTTTCTCAGGTGTTCAAATACTTATTTTCCTCACTGTATATATATATATATATATACAGTGAGGAAAATAAGTATTTGAACACGCTGCTATTTTGCAAGTTCTCCCACTTAGAAATCATGGAGGGGTCTGAAATTGTCATCGTTGTCATGTCCACTGTAAGAGACATAATCTAAAAAAAAAATCCTGAAATCACAATATATGATTTTATATATATATATATATATGTGTATATATATAATGTATATACATATATGACTGTATATATATATTTATATATATATATATATATATATATATATATACAGAAAGTTTTGATATGTTCATGTAACATGTGTGGAAGGAGTCTCATCAAGTGTTTGGAAGGAGTCATGGTAAGAGTTAAAAATGTATTGAAGGAGGCTCCAGTGTTTGAGGTGAAGATGAAGCAGTGTAACTCTTATAGCGTAAGTGTTGTTACATTGTTTCACAGATGTTTCTGATTGTATAAAGGGATGAAAAATATGTTGTTATTTAATAAATAAACTCTGTTCTGGTCTACAGGCTGCTGTAGAAGAGTGGTTTGGTTCCAGACAGCGTCTGATCGAGCAGAACGTTATCTCGATGCTCCTTAGACGGAATACATTATAGAGTGTAAATGTTGAAGGCGTCACTCGAAGCTCTTTAACCTGCTGATGTGAATGTCATCGCTGATCCCTGATGAGGGACGGAATGTGATTATTCCTCTGTTCCTGAGCCATGACATTCATTCTTTCTAAATCTCATCATTATTCTGAGAGAACAGTGCTCTGTGTGTGTGTGTGTGTGTGTGTGTGTGTGTGTGTGTGTGTGTGTGTGTGTGTGTGTGTGTGTGTGTGTGTGTGTAAACAGGCGAGTGTGTGCTGGTGGTGATGTGATGGATTACAGTCTGTCACTTCATGTAATTTATACTCTCCAGAAAGAAAAAGAATAAAGAGCAGTGAGAGAAACACAGGGTAGTGATAATCACACTTACTGTCACTCTGATGTTACAAGTCTATTGGAGAAACAACGAGTCTGATAAGGCAGTAATACTTCTTTTTTGGGGGGCAGAAATGAGTCAGTGAGGCATCAGTGAATCTAATGAATCTGAGGGGCAGTAATGAGTCTGATGGGGCAATAGTACACTTAATGAGGCAGAAGTGATTCTGATAAAGCAGTAGTGAGTCTGATGGGGCAATAATGAGTCTTATGAGGCGTAGGGAGTCGAATGAAATAGTAGTGAGACTTATGAGGCAGTAGTGAGTCTGATGAGGCAGTGGTGAGACTGATGGGGCTGTAGTGAGTCTGATGAGGCGGTAGTGAGACTGATGATGCAGCAGTAAATATAATGAGGCAGTAGTGCGTCTGATGAGGCAGTAGTGAGCCTGATGAGGCAGTAGTGAGACTGATGATGCAGCAGTAAATATAATGAGGCAGTAGTGAATATAATGAGGCAGTAGTGAGTCTGATGAGGCAGTAGTGAGTCTGATGAGGCTGTAGTGAGTCTGATGGGGCAGTAGTGAGTCTGATGAGGCAGTAGTGAGTCTGATGGGGCAGTAGTGAGTCTGATGGGGCAGCAGTAAATATAATGAGGCAGTAGTGAGTCTGATGAGGCGGTAGTGAGTCTGATGAGGCAGTAGTGAGTCTGATGGGGCAGCAGTAAATATAATGAGGCAGTAGTGAGCCTGATGAGGCAGTAGTGAGACTGATGATGCAGCAGTAAATATAATAAGGCAGTAGTAAATATAATGAGGCAGTAGTGAGTCTGATGAGGCAGTAGTGAGACTGATGAGGCTGTAGTGAGTCTGATGGGGCAGTAGTGAGTCTGATGAGGCAGTAGTGAGTCTGATGGGGCAGTAGTGAGTCTGATGGGGCAGCAGTAAATATAATGAGGCAGTAGTGAGTCTGATGAGGCGGAAGTGAGTCTGATGAGGCGGTAGTGAGTCTGATGAGGCTGTAGTGAGTCTGATGGGGCAGTAGTGAGTCTGATGAGGCAGTAGTGAGTCTGATGGGGCAGTAGTGAGTCTGATGGGGCAGCAGTAAATATAATGAGGGAGTAGTGAGTCTGATGAGGCAGCAGTGAGTCTGATGAGGCAGTAGTGAGTCTGATGAGGCGGTAGTGAGTCTGATGTCTGGTGAAAGGTGAAGTCAGGGTTAATATTTGGGAAGTTCCTGGTGTTCAGAGTCGGGTTTTGTAGATGCAGAAATAGAGGAAGTTTGCTAGAGGTGAAAGAGTTTATACTGAGTTTATAAATGACCACGACTAAACACAAAGCACTCGCATTTACAGCTGAAAGAAAATTCTGACTGAACTTTGATTTCCATCAAACTGCCGGACACCTGTGAGGAACCATGTGGAGCCGAGACACGCCTCAGTTTTAGACGCAGTCACTTTACTAACTAAGAAATCAAAAGCAGTAATCAGTGTCTTAATGAAGCCATTAATCTGAATTAAAGCTCCTCAGTGGGGTATTGATGTGAGCGTTCATGATGTGCATCCAAAGCAAACACATGGAAACCCAGCTACAGATGATCGCCCCCCTTCCCCCCAAAGCACAGTAGCCTGAGTTTATAAATGACGAGGTCCAAGCACTCATATATGGACACCAGCGTTTCCAGGTGAATTATTTCCTTTACTGGTAGAGTGGAGAAGATCTAGGAGACCCAAACCTGTTTCAGCATGACAGTGCATCTGTGCACAAAGCCAGCTCCATTAAGTTCTACACTCTATTATCAAAAGTTTGTGAACACCTGGTCATACGTATGGTATGTTATTTTTGAGCATCATATATCACGTTTAGTCCCAATTTGCCCTTCTAACTCCTTTCACTCTTCTGGCAAGATGTTCCACTAGATTTTGGTGTGTGCTTGTGGAGATTTGTGTACTTTACGCACAAAGGTGTTATTAAAGTCAGGTACTGATCTAGGTGAGAAGGTGAGGAGGACTGGGGTGCAGTCAGTGTTCACGTTCACATCTGTAAAGCAGATCTTGATGGAGCTGGATTTGATATAATATATATATATATATATATAATATTATATACAGCAAACACTATTGTGAAGTTTCGGTGAAGAAGAAGCTCAGTGTGATATCAAATCATAATTAATACATGAAAAGCAGTTGCTGCTGTCTCTCTCACACACACACACACACACACACACACACACACACACACACACACACACACACACACACACACACACACACTGCTAGAAGGGGAATCATCTTTAAATAAGTTTTTAGTGTGACATAAAAGTAAATAAATAAAAAGTACTAGACTCCGTACACACCACCGTTAGCCAACTGGGAGCTAAAGTTAGGAGAACAGAAGATCTTCAGTGGCCAGCTCTAAAGTTCTGACCTTACTGAACACCTTTGGGATAAATGTTTCACGCTGCCTGCACCCCAGGAACCTCCTCAACTTCTCACCTACATCAGTACCTGATTTTACTAACACCTTTTAGCTGAATAAATCTCCACAAAGATCTAGTGGAACATCTTCCCAGAAGAGTGGAGATTACTGTAGGGCAAATGGGAACTAATAGTGGAATGAGATGTTTTTTTAATGAGATTTAATAAATGGAAAGAGTAAAGGATCACTGATAGTAACGTAAGTGAGAACAGGAACTTCCACAACATTAAGTGTAACTATAAATGGATAAACACTTGAGTGTAACATGCATTAATATACAAAACACCTACATGAACACTAACAAAAACAGAAGAGAACGTTAAGAGAGAAAACATTTACATTTACAGCATTTGTCAGATGCCGTGATTCAGAGTGACTTACAATTCTCTCAGTTATACAACTGAGCAGGTCGGGGTTAAGGGCCTTGCTCAAGGGCCCAGCAGTGGTAGTGCTATTTGAACTCATGATCTTCTGATCAGAAGTCCAACATCTGAACCACTGAGCTCCAGCACAGACAGCCATGATTTATGTTACATTTTACTTACAATTCTCTCATTTATACAACTAAGAGTTAAGGGCCTTGCTCAAGGGCCCAGTGGTGGCGGCTTGGATGGGATTTGAGCTCATGACATTAACCAGTCAACTACCATTTTTCTGATTCCAGTTGGTTACACTAGTTTCATTTCAAACTTAATAAACAGGAAAAACAACCCTGGGCTTAGACTGATGATAGAGAGAGAGAGAGAGAGAGAGAGAGAGAGAGAGAAGAGAGAGAGAGAGAGAGAGAGAGAGAGAGAGAGAGAGAGAGAGAGAGAGAGAGAGATATATTATTTATTAATCTGAGGTAAAGACTTTCACCTGTTTCCTCTAAAGATTTTTCGCTTAAACTGGCCAGACACATCATGAGCTGTGCTCACAATGCTTACATCATCCTTACATCTCTCCATTCAGAAAAACAGGAGAAAACAGAACGGGCTCATATCAGAACCAGCTTGTGACAATGTGCATTATTATTATTATTATTATTATTATTATTATTATTATTATTATTATTATTATTATTATTATTATTATTATTATTCCAGCTATGAAATACTCAGTGCATCCTCATTACATCAGCAGTGTTTAAAGTCACACTGTAACTGTATTCTTTAAGGAAAAGATAATAAAGTCCAGAATCTCTGAACTGAACCTAAACCCGTCTCATTTTAAATCAAATGTACAGCAGACAGTAAGTTATTTTCAGTTCGTGTATCAACATGAGCCTCAGTGTAAGTGTTCAGTCCAGAATAAAGACATGGTTCTACTTACCTGCGCTGCCATGAAGGACAGATCCATGATGAAGAGAGAGCAAGAGAGCAGGCAACCAACAGGTAAAGGAGGAAGAGATGAAGATATCAAAGCCAATAACCGAGAGATAAAGCTGTGATTAAAGGAGATGGAGGAGAAGCAACAGAGCCATGATGCAGATCAACAACACCGAACAGTAAGGGGGGAAGGAGAGCGAGACAGAGAGAGGGAGAGGGAGAGCGAGAGAGAGAGAGAGAGAGAGAGAGAGAGAGAGAGAGAGCAAGAGAGAGAGAGAGAGAGAGAGAGAGAGAGAGAGAGAGAGAGAGGGAAAGAGAGCGAGAGAGTGAGAGTGAGAGAGATAGAGAGAACATGAGCATGCTTTAAGAACAAAGGTTTCTCAGGGGTTCTGAGGCTGGATCATGGTTCCTGCTTGCTGAATTGATTCTACTCAGGAGCGTCTCTTAAAATAGAAACAAGTTGCAAGTCTGGTCCTTCAAATAGAGCAGGGTTTAAATGAGAGAGGAGCTGAAGGTTCTGAAGACATGGTGTTCCTTTTAATGTCAAGTCCTTAAAGAAGCTGGTAACCTGTATCTTATGTATAGTATCTGCATCTGTATATTATGTTCATCGTAAATACACATCTGTAAATTACTGTTTACTGTTTCCTATAATACCATTTCATTTAATTTATTTAATTCATGGAACACTGTAAATCCTGCACTTGTTGTTATTGCACTCTGGTTAGACCCAAACTGCATTTCGTTGCCTTGTACTTGTACATGTGTAATGACAATAAAGTTGAATCTAATCTAATCTAATCTAAAAAATCTAATCTCCAAATAATGAGGTCTTGGGTTCCAGGGTTCGATTAGTGACATTTAAAATGAATTTGGAATTGCACATGTCCATATCCCAAACAGGGACACAGATTTTACACTTCCACTCGTCCTCCTGCAGCTTCTGTCATTTCTGTCCAAATCAAGGATCTAATAACCATGCTATTATTTACATCATTACTGATCTATAGATCATCTATACACGTCTGTATGCACATTGAAGTTGAAGGAATCTCAGTCACAGTCTCAGTGTTCAAGTCGAGGCTGAACACACATTTATTTAGTGGAGTGTTTAGTCAGTAGGTGTTTGTGAGGTAAAGGTTTAGATCTGGAGGATCATGGATATGGAGTGTTTGGTGAACTGGGATATTTGGATGCTGTCGTCTCCTCACTCTCACACGTTCACTCAGGTTTGTTTATAGTGGAGTGGGTGGAGCTTTATATCCCAGAGATCCCTCATGTCTGTGTTTCATTCTGGTTCTCCGTTTCAGTTCTGCTGCCAGAGTGAATCATGTTCCTACTTACACCCTGAACATACTACACAAGTGTCCTTAACTATTATGTATCAATAAGGACACTTAATTATCCATGGTTCTCTCTCTTCTCTTCCTCCTCCTTTCCTCTCCTCCTCCACTCTCTCTGAGTTGTGGCTCAGTGATTAAGTGACTGGGTTATTGATCAGAGCCTTTATATCTGCTCTAAAGGTCACTGACCCTACACCCTGACCTTAACTATGCAAAGAAAAGAACGTCTTGAGGAGCTTGTAGATGTTTAGGAAGGAGAAATGTGTGTTTTTGTGGCCCTGAGTGAAGTGGAAAATGAAACTATAAATTTTGTAGGTCAGGAGCAGAAATATGCTTCAGCATGTCTCCCGGATTGAGAGGAGGTGATGTTGATATAAAGCTCTTACAATAAGCTGATGAGGGTTTCATCACGAACATTCGTTCACTAAAAGGGTTTTATAAATACATTGTAAAAACATGATCTTCTGGTGGAATTCTCTACTGGAAGCAGAAATACTTTACCATTTTTCCACCCAACATCAGCTGATGAAGCGGGAGGGAGGAGGAGGAGGAGGAGGAGGAGGAGGAGGAGGAGGACATTCTCCTTTTCCTCACTTTCTTCTTGTTTGCTATCATTGTAGAGGAGGTAGCTTAGTGGTTGAGGTATTGTACTTTGGATCTGAAGGTTGTGAGTTTAAATCCCAGGTGTAGAGTTTTGGCATAAGCATTAGCGAGACCACACGGCTGTCCATAGGTTTGATGAGCAGGTCTCCTGTACCTCCAGTCCTCCTGCTGGAGTAATCTGGGCTGGAACGAGCTTCTGTGAGGGTTCTGAAGACTGTAGATTCTCCTCCAAACATTTTTCAGCAAAAGCTCCTTTCTGTTTTCAATTCGACATTGGGACTGAGACCTCCATCAAATGCAGGAAGCACATGGAGGAAACAGGAAACACAGGTGACAACACTGATCATACACACACACACACACACACACACACACACACACACACACACACACACAATGAGTGTGGAAATAAGAAGCATCTTCACAGTGTTGTGTAATTAATTTAAAGAGAAGTTGATGAGATTCTGTAGAGGGTCAGCGATTGTGTCCTGCTTGATTCCCCAAATAAACTCCTAAAAATATCTCACCTCTCTCTCTCTCTCTCTCTCTCTCTCTCTCTCTCTCTCTCTCTCTCTCTCTCTCTCTCTCTCTCTCTCTCCATCATCTTTATGAGTGATGAAACATCCTGCAGGAAAACATGCTCAAACCCTTTTTTATTTTCAGCATCAGCTCTGATGCTCCTGGTCTCTTTAATACATCTGCTTCCTCACACCCAGATTTCCAGCAGCCAGAGAAGAGCAGGAGAGAAAACCATGCCGGGGGAAGTGATGGATCAATCACACACACACACACACACACACACACACACACACACACACACACACACACACACACACACACACACACACACACACACACACACACACAGAGAATGTCTCATGAGCTGAAATGGTCTAATATAAGAGACGGTTATGGACATTAATAATGGAAATACAATGTCATCAGAGTAAGAGAAGGCAGAGGGTCATCTACACACACACACATATCAATGTGGAGCTGGACACACACACACACACACCCACACACACACACACACACACACACACACCCACACCCACACACACACACACACACACACACACACACACACACTAGCATAATACACACATGATAAAAACAACAGTGTTTCCCAATGTTTCAACCAATTTTGTTTAAATTCAGCTGGTGTTTGATGTTGCTCTCCATCCATCCATTTATCTGTCTGTCTGTCTGTCTGTCTGTCTGTCTGTCTGTCTGTCTGTCTGTCTGTCTGTCTGTCTGTCTGTCTGTCTGTCTGTCTGTCTTATTTAATTCTTATTATTTTTTCATCTTCATTGTAAACTGTATAGTGTAGACCTAGAGAGAAACATCTGGTGTAATCTTCCTGCTTTCTGTGGTTGACCTACATCACGACTCTGGTGTGTAAAAGAACCAAGACTCATTTATCCGTTAGTTTAACAGCACTGTCTAGAAGCCAAGTCAGGGGAATATGTGATCATGTGACCAGTGTGTTATCAGACTGTTTAATCATGAGCTCTAATCTGTAATTAATCACTAACTCCTCATCTGACCTCCATTTGTCCTTGACCAAATTCGAATGCTGTTCCTTATCCAAAAGTACAAAATGATCTCAAAATCTCAAAATCTTTTCATAAAACACAAACAAAAGAGCAGGAAGTCAGAGCACAGAACTATAACTCGATTAAACAGTGAATTTTGTGTAATCAGTTATATCCCGGATGTAAAGTCTACAGAATTCAACCAAGATTCAGAAATATTTGTGGGTGATGAAAACTCCTGAAAGTGTAGAACACTTTCCTTTATTTAACATATAAACACAGTTCCAAAGATTTGAACACTGTGTAAAATAGAAATAAAAACAGAATGCAATGGAATTTAAAAATCAATTTTATATTTACATTTTATTCACAACTAATGAGGTTAATTGACAGCAGGTCAGTGAGATGATCGGGTATAAATAGTGTATGTTAGAAAGTCTCCCAGAAGTAAAGATGGGCGGAGCTTCACCAATCTGTGAAAGTCTGTGTTTACAAACTGTGGAACAATTTTAAATTAATATTCCACAATATCAAATTTCAAAACAGTTGAATATCTCATCATTTACAGAACATAATATTATCAAATGTTTCTAAGAATCTGCAGAAATCTCTGTGCACAAGGGACACGGGTGAAAATCAATATTGGATGTTTGTGATCTTCGGGCCCTCAGGGGCCACTGCATTTAAAACAGTCATGGTTCTTAATGGAAATCACTGCAGAACTCATTGACACCTGCAGAAATCATTGTCTGTAAACACAGTTTGCCACGTCATTCACTAATGCAGGTTAAATCTCTTATCATGGATAAGAGTAAGAAGTAGTCATGCGTGAACATGATCCAGAAATGCCACCATCCTCTCAGGGTCAAAGCTCATTAAAAATGTACTGAGGCAAAGTGGAAAACTGTTCTGTGGTCAGTTTTCTTTTTTGAAACCATGGACACCATGTCCTCTGGACTAAAGAGGAGAGGGACCATCTGGCTTGTTACAGTGCTAAATACAAAAAGCCGCATCTCTGATAGTATGGTGGTGTATTGGTGCCTGTAGAATGTACATTTGTAGAGTTGGAAAAACTCCATCAATGCTGTAGGCTACAATAAGGTTTTGTTTTTCAGGGAAGACCTTACATATTTTAACGACAATGTTATAATGACAATAACAAAAATCTATGTGTGGTTTAATTTATAAACAGAAGAAATCCAATATGTGATCTCATGGGAAGTCGTAAGAACAGAAATAACATGAAATTATAGTCAGCGATAAATAAAATGTGAAACAAACACACTTGATTGAGAAAACAGAAATAAATATCAGAGCACTGAAAGACAAGCAGCAGGGGCATGGAAATGATTAGTATGTACATGGAACAATGCGATATTTTGTACAGCTCATTGTCAGAGCTTAGCCTATACTGCTACAACCCAGAATGTGTCCCATGACCCAGAAGTGCTCAGTGCTCCCTCCTGTAGTGTGGAGGAGGAATTGCATTTGGTTCCGTCACACAGCGCAATTGAGATACTTGAATCGATAGACTTCGAAATGAAGAGAAAAGACCATTTTGAATAATTTTATACACTATTATGTATATGACTCTGTTAATAATTCTATTGCCACGTGTAAACATCTGTATATGTGCTGTTTAGAACTGTAGTATATTTATATTTTATCCTGTATTATATTTATTTATATTCACAATGCAAGTGAAAAATTTAACCCACTTACATATGTGCAAAAAATTCATATTAATTCCATCATCAAAAATCAGGATTGAATAAAAAAGGAAACTAATGCAGAATTTTATTTGACTGTATTTTATTGATTTTTAAGTAAACACAATGTTGAGTTTTTTTGACAATAAAACATTTATTTGTTCGATATTTTTAAATAAGATCCATTTTATTATTGGTTTATTGTCCTCCTTTTAGGATTTGTAACCTGCAGCACATCACATACAGCCACTGAAAGCTAAAAGATTTTACATTATAAACCCGTTTATATTCAAATTCACATTTTATATGAAAACCACAATAGATTTGTCCTGACGCCATGTTATCGCTGAGAGGATCCTCGATCACAGGGATGTGTAGATGTAGACGAATATGATGACCAGGAGATTGAGGATGGTGCATGTGATCCCGAGGAAGGCCAGAACAGACTCCTCTCTGCTTTCATGCTTCTGTTTAAGTGACTCTTCCTGACCCACGATGTGATTCACCGTGTTCCTGTGACGAGGAGCCAACAATCGCCTCCTGAACGTGCTCTGCATGAGAGGAACACTGAGGACTATACAACTACTAATACAGTAACACTTATTGTACTATAGATGGAGTATTGTAACAATCTATACACTCATATACTACAGGCAGAGAACTAGAACACTATACACACATTATACTTATAAACCCAATTCCAAAAAAGTGGAACACTGTGTACAGTGTAAATAAAAGCAGAATGAATTGCGAATCTCATAAAGAGATGTTTAAATGTAGAGTTTATATTGTTTTAATGAAAAATGAGGTCGTTATGAATTTGATGGCTGCTCAAAATATTTTGGGAGAGAAATGTTGTCTAATATGTGTCTGATACAGGATTCTAGCTGCTGAACAGTTTGTGGTTTCCTTTGTTGTATTTTTCATTTTATGCGTCAAACGTTTTGAATGTCTAGACTGCAGGCCATCAATGCTATTCCAGTAGATGCAGTTTGCAGTTAGCATTGTCTTTCTCAAATATGCAAGGCCTTGCATATTTGCATGAAAAAGATTTTTTTCTGGATGTAAGCATTTGTTGCACTAAAACCTGTTATATGATGTTCAGCATTGATGGAATCTTCCCAAATGTACCAGCTGCCCATTCCACAGGCACTGAAACACCACCATACCATCAGAGATGCAGCTTTTTGAACTGAGTGCTAATAAAAAGCCAGATGGTCCCTCTCCTCTTTAGTCCAGAGGATGTGGTGTCCATGGTTTACAAAGAGAAATAAAAAAATTTGATTTGTCTGACCACAGAACAGTTTTTCTTTTTCCCTCAGTACATATAAAAGAGCTTTGGCCCAGAGAGGATGGCGGCGTTTCTAGATCGTGTTCACACATGCCTACTTTGTGGATGACGTGGCAGACTGTCTTCACAGACAATGATTTCTGCAGATGTCAATGAGCCCATGCAGTGATTTAAGAACCATGACTGTTATAAATGCAGTGGCCCCTGAGGGCCCGAAGATCACAAACTTACAATAACGATTTTCACCTGTGTAACTTCTGCACAGAGATTTCTCCAGATTCTCAGAAACCTTTGATGATATTATCTTCTGTAAATGAAGAAATATTTAACTGGTTTTAATTTAATGTTAATTAACATTATTGTAGACACAGTGTTTCACAGATTGGTGAAGCTCCGCCCATCTTTACTTCTGAGAGACTCTGCCTCTGTCAGATACACAGTTACCCAGTTTCCTCAGACATGTTTTTTATGTTCTATTGTGAATAAAATGTTGGTTTATAAGATTTGCAAATCAGCACATTTTGTTTTTATTTACAGTTAACACAGTGTCCCAACTGTTTTGGAATTGGGTTTGTGCTACATTATACTACAGATGAAGTACTAAACACACAATACACACATATTATACCTACTAGAGTGCTATTCTCATGATGATACTCCTGCTACAACACGCTGTACTGTATGTAGTGTATTTACTCGTATTTCCTCCATTCTACACGTAAATGATTGTAATACTTCATATAGCAATATAATTTTAGATTATACAATTTTAGTAGGAGTACTTTAACACCCCAGTGTGATGTGTATAATCTACATTATATTTCCTAGGCAACAGAAAGAATTGTAATTTTGGATACACTGAATATATTTCGCACTATGGGTCTGTAGAAGATATCAGTAGATGTTAGTGAAAGATAGTTCTAATATGGAAACTCAGCCCAGAGCTGAGGATGAATGGAGTGAGGTGAGTAATTAGGAGTAAAGCTTCATCACCTCGCTGATAAATGAGCAGTAAACTTACATGTTTTTTAGAAGGAATAAACTTCCTGAGCATCATCACGTCTCGGGTTTTGGGGATGAAGAACGTTGATGAAGAACGGTTCTGCAGAACGTGACTCTGAACTTTACTTTGGCTTCGAGTGTATAATAACAAGCACTGAGTGTGTAAATGTTTCACTAACTGCCCCTGGAGAAGGTTAAGATGCCCAGCTGGGAGGGTGAGGGGCAGCAGGAGATTTATCAAATATTAGCGTGAATTTATCTCTGGACAGTAACGGATCTATTTTCACCTGGTACAGCATGAGGAGATCTCGGGATCTCAGATGAAGCAGAAAATCCCAGAGTCAGGAGGAGGATGTGGAGCCATCTTCACCTTCAAGTTTAACTCTGAATAACAAAGATTGAATTTTGTATTGATTTATTTGTTTGTTTATTTATTGGTTATTATTATTGATTTACCTGTGTCAGCACCAGGAGCATGTGTTCCCTCTGTAGGCAGCGTCTTGAGAAACTCCACACGTCCTGATCACTTTTCCTACATAATCATATAACTCAAGAAAGTAGGCGGCTGCGTCCCGAATCCCCACGAAGACTGACCTCTGACCTTCTTCACTCCTGACAGCATCTGTTGCACCTGAAGTTGCCGTGGCAACAAAGATGTGTATCCGAGCCCACCAGAAAGCCCATGCCAGTACCCACACCTCCGATTTACCCTCATTTTAACCACTGCCCCATTTATCTCTTTCCACCCGGTCGTGTCCTGAATCGCAGCGTGGGTGTGAATCACACCACCGAGAGAGAATGAACGGTTGCTAGGCAACAGGATGAAGAGGATGAAGTGAAGGATTGTTGGGAATGAAGTTTCTGGTTTGTCTCTAAATCACACACTGCTTTTAATTCATCCATTTATTTACTTCTATAAACATATATCAGCTGTGTGGGGGTTTAATAAATACACAATTTCTTTATTATTATTATTATTACAAACCTCCTGATGGCTTTACTGACTACAAGCCCTTTTTACATTCAATATTTAATTCAAGTATTTTATATATCATCTCTCCTCCAATAGAAATACATTCATAACATTCAGAAAACA
>NC_139588.1:24812601-24862601 GCF_946808225.1 Silurus aristotelis | reverse complement strand
TCATTCCTTCTGGTTTCCTGTTCAAATGAAGCTCCTTTTGTTTTGTTGTTTTTCCTTTGCCACAGTTTGACCCTGAAGGTCTGACTCACATGGTCTCCTCATTATAGTAGATGTTGAAATCATCTGTGACCTGAACTCTGAGAAGCTCTTATGTAAATCAGGTTTTGTGATTGTGGGAATTGTAATAAAGTTCTCCTCTGCAGCAGAAGTAGCTCTCGCTCATCCTTCCCTGAGGTCTTCAAAGCCTGTTTCATCCTAGCGTCTGAAGATTGTGGAGAGTGCACTTTTAGACTTGTTGAGGAGATGTTTGGATTGACGGAGCTTCATTTATTAAAGTAATGATGGATTTTTTCTTCACTCAGTGTTTCTGTTCATCATATGGATTTGTACAGTATTTATACTCATATAGACTCTGTCTGTGTGTGTGTGTGTGTGTGTGTGTGTGTGTGTGTGTGTGTGTGTGTGTTGACCTTGTCTGAGCTCCTGGTTCTCCAGCACGTTGTAAGAGGAGTATTTCTCCACTCCATGCATCCTGAGGATCTGCACTACGGCATTGCTGAAACCGCACATGGGCTGCGCCGGAGTTCCCTTCATGAACACCACCACCTTGTCCTTCCTCACGATCTGCTCCAGGTTCTTCAGCACTTCCTCTGAGGACGAGGAGGACATCCAGCGGGCGCCCGCAGCCCGCGCCGTGTGTCTCAGTATGCTGTTCATGACGCTGTTCATCTTCCCTACACGCGGCGTAAACTGGAGAACTTCAGCGGAACCTGGATCTTCAGGGTGGGATCTTTTCCTCTCCTTCTCCTGACTCCGGATACACAGACTCCATCAAGCTCCGCCCTTAAACACGTAAAACACATCTGATTGGCTGGCCGAGCGCGGCGCTTAGTTCTTATTAGCTGACCGCAAAGTCAATCATATCGAGACCGGCCCTGTTTCTCGATTAGCACGAGGCTAATATCCCGTTTTACCGAATTTATTAAGTTTTTATAGCATTTAACATTTATTTAAAATTTTTAATGTTGTAAATGTACAAATGTCAGCATATTTTAACTAAACTAACCCCATTGATAAAAAAATACACATAAAATTGGACAGATTAAAATTTCACTTCCGGTTCAGCTTCTGTTTCTTCCGGGTTAGTTTACCTCTAATATAAGCGCGTCTATGATGTGGAGTTGTAAAGGTATTTACTTTAATTTACTGCTTTATTTTTACATTTTATATTTTTTATATATTAATATAATTTTTAAATATAAATATTCGGAGTTTCAGCTGCAGTGCTGCGTTATTTTTATATAAACACTCAGTGTACCTGCACTGTGTTTATTAGATTTTACTCAGAATTTATATTTAATTTAATCTTTAAATTAATAAATAATTTTATGCATGTATCATATTTAATTAGTAAAAGAAAATTAAATAAAACAAACATACTGTACTTCCATAAACAGAAAAACATAAATCAGATAATTACAGAAAACAAATCAATTATTATTAAATATTAAGTGTGTGTGTGTGTGTGTGTGTGTGTGTGTGTGTGTGTGTGTGTGTGTGTGGTGAGGGGTGTGTGTGTGTGTGTGTGTGTGTGTGTGTGTGTGTGTGTGTGTGTGGTGAGGGGTGTGTGTGTGTGTGTGTGTGTGTGTGTGTGTGTGTGTGGTGAGGGGTGTGTGTGTGTGTGTGTGTGTGTGTGTGTGTGGTGAGGGGTGTGTGTGTGTGTGTGTGTGTGTGTGTGTGTGTGTGTGTGTGTGTGGTGAGGGGTGTGTGTGGTGAGGGGTGTGTGTGTGTGTGTGTGTGTGTGTGTGTGTGTGTGTGTGTGTGTGTGTGTGTGTGTGTGTGTAAATATTTATGGTGTGTGCATGTGTGTGTGTGTGTGTGTGGGGGGGGGGGGGTTTGATCCTGGGAGGGGTGTATCCTCGCAGGTCCTGCGTGTTGTCGGGTCCTGCCCTGTGGCTGTGACCCTGCAGGTCTGCGCAGAAGAAGAGAAGATGAAAAGGCGGAGCTCCTGAGTTCTGGAGTTTCTGTGCGATGTTCTTCTGACACTCAGAACCCTGTGTGTTCCCCGGAGGTGATGGATCTCCTCATACCATCACTCATCTACACACAGGCACAGAAACACACTGCAGTCAGATATTACCTGGGAGGACAAGATCTCCTCTCAGTTACTGAAGCACTGACACACACACACACACACACACACACACACACACACACACACACACACACAGTGTGTTAGAAGGTGTATCTGTGTGGGATGGAATGGTGTGTGTTTGTGTCAGGTACTGATGGAGAAGCTGCTGCTGATTTATAGTTTCACCTCCTGGTGTCTCGCTGCTTGTGTTTCCTCCTGCAGTGAACATCGAGTGTAATTCTCCAGAAAAGACATCATGGAACACAGCATGAAGACCGTGTGTGTGTGTGTGTGTGTGTGTGTGTGTGTGTGTGTGGGTGGGTGCAGCTGATGGAAGGAAGATGTGACTGTTTTGCTTCTTTGTAATGGAGAACAATGAGAGGAATGGTTCCTGGTCATGGGATGTGTTTTCACTTTGTTCAGACTAAAATAAATCTGAAAGGAAACGAGGCTCCTGGAGTCTGTTGGTGTTTTGAAGTCCTCTCTGGAAAGATGAAATCTTCTAGAGGACACTGCTCTTGGGGAACATGTTACCATAAAGGGGTCTGTAACAGCCTAGAGCATCAGCTTTCCTTCTTCTCCTTGTGTATCTCGGTAAGAACTCTTTCCAGGTAAGCCATGTCCATGCACCTGCTCATCCACATGATGTAAAAGAAAAGATCAGACCTTTGTGTTTCTTCATGGTTCTCATACTCAACAAGCTGTGCTACTCTGTGGGTTCTGACTCTTTTCTATCAGAACCAGCATCAATCATTGGATTGGACCAGACAGACCAGTCTTCTCTCCTCCAGCATCCATGACCCTGTCACTGGTTTCAGTTTTTTTCCTTGCAGCACTTGTAGGTACTAAACCCCCAAACACCCGCTGCTTTAGACGTGCTGACCCAGACGTCTAGACTCTCACACCATGGCCTTACACTTGCCCATTTTTGCTGTTTTCAACACATCACCTTCCAAAACTGACCATTTTTTTGCAGCTTATTAAATTGCACCCCCTACAGGAGCCCCTGTAACGATGTAATCAAGGTTCCTCACGACACCGGGGCATGATGGGGTATTTTCTTTCTGCACTGCTTTGATTAAGATTAAGACTGGATCCTCTATGTTCAGCGTTTCTTCTGCTGGAAAGAGAGCCGTGGTGATGTCACATCCTGTTTCATGCTAATAAAGAATCCAAATTGCACTGTGTCAGTAGTAAGTTTATTTTTCTGTATCTCCCCCTATTGGACAAACAGCAATATGTTCTCTCTCTGTCTTCAGTCTACAGGATGATTTTAATTTGACATCTTCTCTAGTGTTGACCCTTTTCAGGGTTCCACAACTAAAAGTGCTCCTGGATTCTGCCCCTCAGAGGTCAGGGGCAAGTAGCAGGCCAGTTTATAGCCACACACACACACACACTGCTTTGTGGAATTCTTCAGTGTGTCATGATGACATTGTCTCAGCAATACACTTAGAGCTTCTGCTTTCTGAATGTCTGAGTCAAGACCCTAGAAGTGGCCTATAGGTCTGTTCCAGAACCGGTTCTAAATAAAGGCTCTGATTCTGACCCTCTACTATGCTACATTAAGGTTCTCAGCTGTGAAGTTTTGCCAGGTGATTCTCCTCCTTCAGAACCAGATCCGATCCGGTCAGAACCCGATCACGTGGCAAGAAGGTTCCAGAGAAACGTGGCTGTATTTCTGAGTCACTAAGGGGTGGTTTTATGGGTGTTTCACACGGAGGAGGTGAAGTCCAGGAGATTCTCATGATTCAACTCTGACTTCATTTAAAAAATAAATAAATAAATAAAACAAGCAGCAGGTTTTTGTTGTAGGTTCATGAAACAGCACTTTGACTCCACATTGATCCAAAGCATAAAAAAAAAAAATCCATGTTGATGAATCATCAGGACTCTGCAGACACGCCCCCATAAGTCTAAACTCCACACCGTCACATCAACAACTCCAACATGCAGAATTACATTTCAAGTTTTATTACATTTATTTAACAATATAGAATCTTATTTCAGCTCTATAGACTATTGTGTGGTCCAGGAAGAGATGGAGATATGAAGATAGTCAACAAGTAACTTTCAGGAGAAAAAAAGGCTACAATTTATTATAAAATTAAATATTTTATTATAATTAAAGTCGTATTAAAGAAACGTCTGCCCTGATACTGTAGTCTGGGGTTCAGTAGAACATCACTGATTTCTCAGAAAAAAAAAAGCTTTTCTGCAGTTTGGAGTTCGCTCGGTCGGTCAGGGTCGGAGAGATCGATAGCTTTCAACAGGAAAACAAATACCGAGTGGAGTTTGGATGTTTGCGGAGACGTGAACGTTTTACAATTTTACCTGAATCTTGGTGCAAAATGTCTGCAAAACAGCGAGAGTGCAAACGTGCAGAACAATCGCTTTCTAAAATCCACATGAGGATCAGTCATGAGTGTATACTAAACTCCTCACTTTAGCGGCTACACACACTTACACAATGCAGCTGAATTTTTCATCCAGATGTGGTTCTTCCTCAATCACAAAGTTGGAGGCACACAATTGTATCGAACATCTTTGGATTTAAGATCATAACATTTTTTTCTTCACTTGAACTACTAAACCCAAACTTGTTCCAGCATGACAATGCCCCTGTGCACAAAGCAGCTCCATGAAGATCTGCTTTCCATAGGTTGGAGTAGAAGATCTCCTGCTGTAGAGCTATAAACCCTACTGAACACCTTTGGGGTGAATGTGAACACTGACTGCACCCCAGGAACCTCCTCACCTTCTCACCTACATCACTACCTGACTTGACTAACACCCTTGTAGCTGAATGTATCTCCACACAGTCTAGTGGAACATCTTCCCAGAAGTGTATAAATACAGTATATAATAAACAGAGAGAAACCTGCTGCAAGGTTCAGATTTCCAGACTATGGATTAGATTTAAACTGTAAACTTTAGGAGGATATGGGTTCTCTGATGGAAAGGTTCAGATTAGCTTCAGTATGAGTGATGATGTTTAGCACAATCTCCCTGAGGTTACAGTCAGCTGTTTTCAGGGTCTTGCAACCAATGATACCAGTCCATATTCTCCTTCCCTCCAACTTTCTGTTCTGATATTAGTACACATAAAAAACACAATTTCCACATCTGCTTGCTCTATTCGTTTATTTCTAGCACTGATGATGACTTTCTAAATGAACATACTGACCTGCAGAGAAGCCTACGATTCAACAGGTGTCATCATCGTACAGTCCATTTCTTCTTCTTCTTCTTCTTCTTCTTTCAGCTGCTCACGTCAGGGGTCTCCACAGTCTCCATACTACTGTCCTCTACATCTGCCTCTTTCACACAAACTACCTGCATGTCTTCTCTCACCACATCCATAAACCTCCTCCTTGGTCCTCTTTTCCTCCTTCCTGGTGTCTCTATCCTCAGCATTCTCCTACTGATATACCCCATGTCCCTCCTCTGCACATGTCCAAACCATCTCAATCTCACCTCCCTCACCTTGTTTCCAAAATGTCCTACATGTGCTGTCCCTCTAATAAACTAATTTTTAATCCTGTCCATTGTCATCACTCCCAACGAACATCTCAACATCTTCAGCTCTGCTACCTCCAGCTCCACCTCCTGTCTTTTACTCAATGCCACTGTCTCTAATCCATACAACATCTCAGGTCTCACCACAGTCCTATAAACTTTCCCTTTCACTCTCACAGATACTCTTCTATCACAAATCACTCCTGCTATCACTCTTCTCCACCCACTCCACCCTGCCTGCACTCTTTTCTTCACTTCTCTAACACACTCTCCATTACTTTACACTGTTGACCCCAGGTACCTGAACTCCTCCACCTTCTCCACCTCTTCTCTCAGCCTGGCTTTTACTACTCTTTCCCATAACTTCAAGGTGGGACTTATCACAGATAAGGGCATCTGCCAAAAATGCCATAAATGTTATCAGTAGAAGGTCTACATTCTTCATCTAGTCTGGAATGTAAAAAGAACATCTATGAGGTACAGTCAGGAGTCAGTTCTTTTAATTTAATAAGTATTTTGATACATTTTGATAAAGTTAATAATTTTTTTTCTAAAATGGTATTTTTTTATTTTTAAGTTGATACAGAACTGATGTACGTGAGTTCTGTCCATCCTGTCTTTTCTATATTTATATAAATGTATATCAGGTTTATATCATGCAGTAAATGAAGTGTGATGAAGGTGGTGAGGGTTCAGCTTGTGCCTGTATGCAGTAGAGTACGAGGAAATTATTCCCATTTATATTCCTTTTCAGAGTATTATTATGGTATGTAATGTGTGGATACGGAGGAGGAGGAGGAGGAGGAGGAGGAGATTGAGAAGAGCAGGTCATTCTGTGGATGAGATGAAATCTCCTGACTCAGCTGTACAGATGATGCAATGTTAGCGAGCTGGTTAATGTGTAATGGCTGATGTGGAGCTGATGGTGAGGATATAAACTGGAGTAGATCCACACCGAGCCTCTCCTATTGGACAGGACACGGGCGGTGAGTAGAGCAGTGGAGAAGAAGATCTGATCTTGTGTATGGGTTTCAGGATTAAGGCTTGTAGGAAACATCAGGAATGTTAGCCTAGGCTGTGTATGCATGTGTGCACATTGTTCATATACGTATCAGATTCTATTGCTCGGGGGTTTATTGGACACACAGTGTTTCTACTGCATGTGATTGTGCTAAACGATGACTGAATTTCAGAATCAGGTCTAGATCCTGATTCTGGTCCTGTTTATACAGGTTTATTGTAGGTTCTCTGACATTCTAAACTTTAACAGCATCTCAGAGGAACCCTGTGGAATCTCTGCAGTATTACTTTAAAATTTCTCAGCTGATAGAATGAAGAGTAGAACATTCATCCTCTAAACTGCATTTCATCCCTCTGTCTGTGTTTAGCTGGTACAATGTGGAGAAAGATCCAGTGCTGTTTGACCTTTGCCCTCCTGCTGATGGTGGTCTTGACTGACCACCATGAGGGCCATGACCATGAAAAACATTCCTCAGATCATCACCACCATCTCCACCACGGCAAGGATGAACCCCATCCGAGTCACAGTGGAATTGATGAATCCTGCCACAAACTTTCATCCCACAACGCCGACTTCGCCTTCACTCTGTACAGTAAACTCAACAGCCAAGCTGACGCCAAAGGCAAGAACATCTTCTTCTCTCCACTGAGCATCTCCATGGCTCTGTCCATGCTGGCTGTGGGTGCTAAAGGTGAGACCCACTCACAGATCTTCAGCACTCTGGGCTACAGTTCCCTCACCGAGGATCAGGTCAATGAAGCCTATGAGCACCTGATGCACATGCTGGACCACAGCAAGGAGGCCATGCTCCTGGAGACAGGAGGCGGTCTGGCTGTCAGAGAAGGGTTCAAACCAGTTGACAAGTTTCTGAAGGATCTTCAGCACTTCTACAATGGAGAGGCCTTCACTGTTGACTTTTCCAAACCCGAAGTTGCTGTCGAAGAGGTCAACAAGTTTATCGCAAAGAAGACCAAGGACACCATCACTGACATGGTCAAGAGCCTGGATGCAGACACCATCATGGTGCTCATCAACTACATCTATTTCCGAGGTATTTTCCAGCAAATAATTTTGATTTTCTTCCTTCAGTTTCTGCTCAAATTCCAAACCATCCTCCTTTGAATCCTCGTAGGTAAATGGGAGAAACCGTTTGAGGTTGAACACACACACAAAGCTGACTTCCATGTGGATGAGAACACCAAGGTGTCTGTGGACATGATGAAGAGAACTGGACGTTATGAATTCTTCCATGACTGGGACAACTTCTTCTCTGTCATCATGCTGCCCTACAAAGGCAACACCTCCATGATGATCGTTCTGCCCAATGAGGGGAAAATGGAGGAGGTGGAGAAGAAACTCTCCAAGGAAGTCCTCAAGTCCTGGCATGACAAACTAACCAGAAGGTAAAAACACAAAACATTTTCTTTCTTCAAACATCTTAATATTCCACCATTCTCATGTATTATTTCTGTTCTTCAGCTCTGTGGATCTTTTCATGCCCAAGTTCTCCATCTCTGCCTCCTCCTGCCTTGGTGAAATTCTGAAGGAACTGGGAATGGTTGATGCATTCTCTGACAAAGCAGACTTTTCAGGGATGAGTGAGGAGACCAAACTAAGGGCTTCTAAGGTATGTTGAGAAATCTGAAGGTTCATTTTAAGTAATTCTTGAGATGATTATGCTTGAACTTTCTGAAATTCCTCCATAGGTTCTCCACCAGGCAGTCCTCAAAGTTGATGAGAAAGGAACCGAAGCATCTGCCGCCACCACTATTGAAATCCTGCCTATGTCCCTGCCAAACTCCATGAACCTCAACAGACCCTTCCTGGTCTTCATTGTGGAGGACAGCACTAAGAGCATACTGTTCATGGGCAAGATCAACAACCCTGCTGAGCAATAACACCCAGATCCTGTCTAATGGAGAACCTGATTATGGTTGAAGAGCAGATGCAAACAGCAGTTTCTTTTCAGGATTGGACCTGCAGAAATACACCACAGCTGCTCTCAGGTGCACCGTGAACCTCGTGGTACGAACAACAAGAGAAGAAGAACATGAGTTTTTTTATCCTGATGTTCCTGATTACAGATTTATTCAAACTTGCCTGTATGAATTCCAATAAACCGAATCTCAAATCACAGCGACTGATGGTTCACTTTGTAATGGAAGGTTTTATTTGCATTTGTACCCAGCGAGAGAAACCCTCCTGAGGTGTGTGATATCACCCATGACATCAAACATCTCACCTAGTTCTCAATAAATAGGAATTCCTCCGCACACACACTGGTTTCTTTAAAAAAAATATTTATATAATATATATGTCTTTATGATGTTTAATCTGAATTATAAACAGAACTGTACTGTTCCTGCTGCTGTTTTCTGTAATAATCATGAAATGGGTCAGAACCAGGAGCCCTGTATAACCCTGTATTCAAGGCATTGGGAACCAATGGGGTGGTAAGTGGTAGCTCAGGGGTAAAACCCAAGCGGTGAGATCCAATCAGAGCACCACTGCGGCTAAACTCTTGAGCAATTAGTTGCATAAATAATCTACCAAATGGTTTAAATGGATGTTTTCTGATCTCCTGGACAGAGGAGGTTTTGGGATAGACCAGGTTCCTGTTTATGCCTTGTCAAAGCTGCCAGCTGCTATGGTCACCTTCTGAACAATTTAAATCCTAACTCAGTGGTTACGATGGGAGGATTATGATCAAAGCCCTGATCCCTCACCTGCTCAGATGTTTATGTGAGATAAATGTAGATCACTATGAATAAGGGCATCTGCTGAGTGCAGTAAATGTAATTTGGGTATAGGATGAAGAACGGTGCTTTATACTGCTCACAGTGATGATAGGAAGCTGGGGTCAGAGCACAGGCTCAGCCATAATACAGCACCCCTGGAGCACAGAGGGTTAAGGGCCTTGCTCAGGGGCCCCAAGAGTGGCCGCTTGGCAATACCTGGGTTTGATCCACAGACCTTCAGATCAGGAAACACAGAGCTTCAATCACTGAGCTTCAACCTTCATTCTAACTATGTAAATGATGTGTACAGTTATATTAATAAGCATGTCGTGTTAAGATCAATGCAAGAATCCATCATCAGTCTCGCCATGTTTATCATGCAGCAGTTCCACTACAACCAAATATATTTACTGTGATGTAAGAAAAAGCACATCAGCAGGATTTTTTGAACTTCATAAGCTATGAATATTCTGTACTTCACAACACTTCAGCTCTGGTTAAGAAGGCACAACAACACCTGTACATCTTGAGGAGTCTTAAGAAAGCTCATCTGTCCCCAGGAATTTGAACGGGTTTTTACTGCTGCATCATCGAGAGCATCCTGACCAACTCCATCACTGTTTGTTACGGAGGCTCCACTGTGTGTGAACGTAAACCCCTGCAAAGGCTGGTCAAAATCACCCAATGCATCACCGGCACCCAACTACCTGCCATTGAACACCTTCACCACAGCGGATGTCTGTGTAGAGCTCACAACATTATCAAGGACTCTTTACATCCCAGTCACAAACTGTTTAACCTCCTTTCATCCAGAACCAGCAGGTTCAGGGAAGGCTTTTTTCCATCCACCATTACCATCACCTTCAACATTACCATCACCTTCACACTACTGAACTCTACACAACACCATATAAACAATATAAATTACTGTATAAACACTATATAAACACTGTATAAACACTGTATAAACACACAGTATAAATTACTGTATAAACACTGTATAAATCACTGTATAAACACTATAAAAAACATGGTATAAACACTGTATAAACACACAGTATAAATTACTGTATAAACACTGTATAAACACTATAAAAACACTGTATAAACACTGTATAAACACACAGTATAAATTACTGTATAAACACTATAAAAACATGGTATAAACACTGTATAAACACACAGTATAAATTACTGTATAAACACTGTATAAACACTATAAAAACACTGTATAAACACTGTATAAACACACAGTATAAATTACTGTATAAACACTGTATAAACACTATAAAAACACTGTATAAACACTGTATAAACACACAGTATAAATTACTGTATAAACACTATAAAAACATGGTATAAACACTGTATAAACACACAGTATAAATTACTGTATAAACACTGTATAAACACTATAAAAACACTGTATAAACACACAGTATAAATTACTGTATAAACACTGTATAAACACTATAAAAACACTGTATAAACACTGTATAAACACACAGTATAAATTACTGTATAAACACTATAAAAACATGGTATGAACACTGTATAAACACACAGTATAAATTACTGTATAAACACTATAAAAACACTGTATAAACACTGTATAAACACACAGTATAAATTGCTGTATAAACACTATAAAAACAATGTATAAACACTGTGTAAACACACAGTATAAATTACTGTATAAACACTGTATAAACACACAGTATAAATTGCTGTATAAACACTATATAAACACTGTATAAACACACAGTATAAATTACTGTATAAACACTGTATAAACACTATAAAAACAATGTATAAACACTATAAAAACATGGTATAAACACTGTATAAACACACAGTATAAATTACTGTATAAACACTGTATAAATCACTGTATAAACACTATAAAAACATGGTATAAACACTGTATAAACACACAGTATAAATTACTGTATAAACACTGTATAAACACTATAAAAACATGGTATAAACACTGTATAAACACACAGTATAAATTACTGTATAAACACTATAAAAACACAATATAAATTACTGTATAAACACTGTATAAACACTGTATAAACACTATAAAAACATGGTATAAACACTATATAAACACACAGTATAAATTACTGTATAAACACTATAAAAACACTGTATAAACACTGTATAAACACACAGTATAAATTACTGTATAAACACTGTATAAACACTATAAAAACACTGTATAAACACTGTATAAACACACAGTATAAATTACTGTATAAACACTATAAAAACATGGTATGAACACTGTATAAACACACAGTATAAATTACTGTATAAACACTGTATAAACACTATAAAACACTGTATAAACACTGTATAAACACACAGTATAAATTGCTGTATAAACACTATATAAACACTGTATAAACACACAGTATAAATTACTGTATAAACACTGTATAAACACTATAAAAACACTGTATAAACACTATAAAAACATGGTATAAACACTGTATAAACACACAGTATAAATTACTGTATAAACACTGTATAAATAACTGTATAAACACTATAAAAACATGGTATAAACACTGTATAAACACACAGTATAAATTACTGTAAAAAAACACTGTATAAACACTATAAAAACATGGTATAAACACTGTATAAACACACAGTATAAATTACTGTATAAACACTATAAAAACACAATATAAATTACTGTATAAACACTGTATAAACACTGTATAAACACTATAAAAACATGGTATAAACACTATATAAACACACAGTATAAATTACTGTATAAACACTGTATAAATCACTGTATAAACACTATAAAAACATGGTATAAACACTGTATAAACACACAGTATAAATTACTGTATAAACACTGTATAAACACTATAAAAACACTGTATAAACACTGTATAAACACACAGTATAAATTACTGTATAAACACTATAAAAACATGGTATGAACACTGTATAAACACACAGTATAAATTACTGTATAAACACTATAAAAACACTGTATAAACACTGTATAAACACACAGTATAAATTGCTGTATAAACACTATAAAAACAATGTATAAACACTGTGTAAACACACAGTATAAATTACTGTATAAACACTGTATAAACACACAGTATAAATTGCTGTATAAACACTATATAAACACTGTATAAACACACAGTATAAATTACTGTATAAACACTGTATAAACACTATAAAAACAATGTATAAACACTATAAAAACATGGTATAAACACTGTATAAACACACAGTATAAATTACTGTATAAACACTGTATAAATCACTGTATAAACACTATAAAAACATGGTATAAACACTGTATAAACACACAGTATAAATTACTGTATAAACACTGTATAAACACTATAAAAACATGGTATAAACACTGTATAAACACACAGTATAAATTACTGTATAAACACTATAAAAACACAATATAAATTACTGTATAAACACTGTATAAACACTGTATAAACACTATAAAAACATGGTATAAACACTATATAAACACACAGTATAAATTACTGTATAAACACTATAAAAACACTGTATAAACACTGTATAAACACACAGTATAAATTACTGTATAAACACTGTATAAACACTATAAAAACACTGTATAAACACTGTATAAACACACAGTATAAATTACTGTATAAACACTATAAAAACATGGTATGAACACTGTATAAACACACAGTATAAATTACTGTATAAACACTGTATAAACACTATAAAACACTGTATAAACACTGTATAAACACACAGTATAAATTGCTGTATAAACACTATATAAACACTGTATAAACACACAGTATAAATTACTGTATAAACACTGTATAAACACTATAAAAACACTGTATAAACACTATAAAAACATGGTATAAACACTGTATAAACACACAGTATAAATTACTGTATAAACACTGTATAAATAACTGTATAAACACTATAAAAACATGGTATAAACACTGTATAAACACACAGTATAAATTACTGTAAAAAAACACTGTATAAACACTATAAAAACATGGTATAAACACTGTATAAACACACAGTATAAATTACTGTATAAACACTATAAAAACACAATATAAATTACTGTATAAACACTGTATAAACACTGTATAAACACTATAAAAACATGGTATAAACACTATATAAACACACAGTATAAATTACTGTATAAACACTGTATAAATCACTGTATAAACACTATAAAAACATGGTATAAACACTGTATAAACACACAGTATAAATTACTGTATAAACACTGTATAAACACTATAAAAACACTGTATAAACACTGTATAAACACACAGTATAAATTACTGTATAAACACTATAAAAACATGGTATAAACACTGTATAAACACACAGTATAAATTACTGTATAAACACTGTATAAACACTGTATAAACACTATAAAAACATGGTTTAAACACTGTATAAACACTGTATAAACACTGTATAAACACACAGTATAA
The DNA here is from genome assembly GCF_946808225.1 of Silurus aristotelis. NCBI lineage: Eukaryota > Metazoa > Chordata > Actinopteri > Siluriformes > Siluridae > Silurus > Silurus aristotelis. The sequence continues at coordinate 24,848,678 of NC_139588.1, read as the reverse complement.
ATTACTGTATAAACACTATAAAAACACAATATAAATTACTGTATAAACACTGTATAAACACTGTATAAATCACTGTATAAACACTATAAAAACATGGTATAAACACTGTATAAACACACAGTATAAATTACTGTATAAACACTATAAAAACACTGTATAAACACTGTATAAACACTGTATAAACACACAGTATAAATTACTGTATAAACACTATAAAAACACAATATAAATTACTGTATAAACACTGTATAAATCACTGTATAAACACTATAAAAACACTGTATAAACACTGTATAAACACTGTATAAACACACAGTATAAATTACTGTATAAACACTATAAAAACACAATATAAATTACTGTATAAACACTGTATAAACACTGTATAAACACTGTATAAACACTATAAAAACACTGTATAAACACTGTATAAACACTGTATAAACACTGTATAAACACACAGTATAAATTACTGTATAAACACTATAAAAACATGGTATAAACACTGTATAAACACACAGTATAAATTACTGTATAAACACTATAAAAACACTGTATAAACACTGTATAAACACTGTATAAACACTTTATAAACACACAGTATAAATTACTGTATAAACACTATAAAAACACAATATAAATTACTGTATAAACACTGTATAAACACTGTATAAATCACTGTATAAACACTATAAAAACACTGTATAAACACTGTATAAACACTGTATAAACACACAGTATAAATTACTGTATAAACACTATAAAAACACAATATAAATTACTGTATAAACACTGTATAAACACTGTATAAATCACTGTATAAACACTATAAAAACACTGTATAAACACTGTATAAACACTGTATAAACACTGTATAAACACACAGTATAAATTACTGTATAAACACTATAAAAACACAATATAAATTACTGTATAAACACTGTATAAACACTGTATAAATCACTGTATAAACAATATAAAAACACTGTATAAACACTGTATAAATCACTGTATAAACAATATAAAAACACTGTATAAACACTGTATAAACACTGTCTACACGTCTCTTCACTGTTATATATATTTATATTTATTCACTGTACTTATGTTTATATATATAATTTACATTAACATGCTGTACATGTGCTATATATTTATATATTTATCCGCTATTGTCACGATTGCTACTATCTGCACTTCTGTTAGCTGCTAAGCTGAATTTCAGTCCTGTGTACCTGCACTCCGCTATGATAATAAAGTTGTATCTATCTGTGTTTCACTCTGGACTCAGGACAGAAGTGTGTTTGTTCATCCTACAGGTCATGAGGGAGTTCAGTAATCAATAGCGGGGGCGATACGATACTCAGGCAAACACATGGCTTGAAAAGTACAAAAAGAGGCAAAGATCATTGTGAGGAAATGCCCAAAACAAGCGAACGGATCACACGAGGGGTCGTTTCTGAACATCTAGTAGACCTGAGACCTGATATAATTCATTTATAGATTCATGTATTTGATTTCTTGATTGCCAACATCAGCACATTTTATTAAAGCAGTTTATATCTGAGCTCACACTGTGGGAGTCCGTTGTGATTGCTGCTTGTCAGTTAGTATGAACTCCATCCCCATGGCACGCTGTAGGATCTGTTATTATAATATCAGACTGTACAACAGTCACAAACTCACAGACAGAAAAAGACTCGTCCAAAGTTTTACGTCTTTAATCCATGACACGTGCAGACCCGCGTTCTCTCGCTAAAGGTAGCAGCAGACAAAAATGATCTGTACTGTTCCTTTCGTTCATGAAACCTCGATAAAAAAAACATCATTCAAAATCACTCAATACGTTTCTCTTCTTGCTGAACTGTTCAGACATTTTCCCTGAGGTGGTTTGATCATGTGGTTTAATCAGGTTCTGTGCTCCTACTGGTTCTCGGGTTTTAAGATCTTTGTAGGAGAAGTTACACTGCAGGAAAGAGTCTGAAATCTTCTCACACTGCCAGAATTCACATCAGAGAAAAAAATGATCACAACGGCCATCTGATGATAAACACACCTGTGAACTACAGATTTTAGCCTCGGATGATAGGAATCTTTTCAAAATTTGTCTCAGACCAAATCATGGGCAAAATCGCACAGTAGTCCACCATGATGTGCATTAGCCTGGAGTTATCTGCGAGCTTTATCTCTATACATGTACAGGTGGGAGCAAGAACGTGGACATACTGAGAACTGCTTCTGGTGTTTTGCTGTTCTTCTTCTTCTTCTGATTGTAGGTTTGCTGGTCACTTATTTTAGTAAAGTTCTCATTTCTGTTTTCTGCTACATGAAATCTGCATGTAAAAGCATAAGAACAAACTTATATTGATTTTAAAGCTCATGGATGGTCCAGGTTAGAAGTTACAGTCCAATGGTTGGGAAGTGGAAATCCAGCATTTAAGATGTTGGACTTCTGATTGGAATATTTGAGCTGCCACTGCTGATGATAAGATTTAACATCACTCATCTCCATCCTTTTGTTTCCAGGATCTTTTTATTTATTAAACCTGATCCACTGGACTGAATTATGTACAGAGACTACGTTTCCCAGGATCCCACATCAAGTGGCGGTTCATTCCACCAGCTCAGTGCCTGAACAGAGAAGAGTCAGTAAGCGTGTCTTCCCCATACACTGAGGCCACGTCCACGTCCACATCAGGGTTTATGTTGAAAACGTGTATTTCTGTGTATATTGAAAATGGAGGCTATTATACATGATGCGTTTTAAGTGGTTGCCACGACGATTCAAAGAACTGGAATGCATTTTGTTTATATGTAATATAGAGATGTGAGCGTGCTCAGACGTTTCAGTGTGGATGAGCAACTTTTGAGAAACGACTGAAAACCAAAGTGTGGACGTGGAGCTTTTTAGACATAATTCCATTTTTAAATGTATCTGGATCAGTGTAGACGCAGCCTGCAGGCCCTAGTAGAGGACTGGAGTGAGTATGGTGCAGAGTGAGGTGAGAGAACTGCTCAGGTGTATGGGGATCTGCTCCATTTCTAGCTTTGTAGGTGAGCATCAGTGTTTTAAAATGTGATGGAGCAGCAGTGGGACGCCACTGGAGTTAATGTAGCGGTGGAGTAATTTAGGAGATAGTATGGAGGTTGAAAACAAGTTCTGGATCATTTGTAGAAGTCTTTCTCTGAATTTCTTTTGTACTTGTGCAATTCATCAAGTATTATCTGCATCTGCACCCACTTTCCTCACCATTAGGTGACAGTTTGTCTGCGGTTTCCTTTCCATGCTTACAGAGTTGCTCAGATCGCTCAGTCAGGGGTTTAATAAAAGATCTATCGCTCATAGAAAATTATCAGAGGCATCAACCAATCTCCAAAAGCATCCAGATCATTAACTGCTGCAGGACATGAGCAGAGTTTAACTGTCAGATCAAATCATATAAAAATGTGGGTAAATGTTTCAGAGGTTGAAAACTATATTTAGCATGAACAATACTGACATTGCTTGTCTTCACCCCTCACCACCAGCAGAGGTCACTCTGTAATTCCAAGATCAGTGGTCTTTTTCTGGAGTTTTGCCTTCATCCATCATGACTGTTTTGAGAGATTCTCTTGCAGCAGGTCTTTCATTTTTGAATTCTGTATTTACTCTGGTCCATTTCATTGGAATGCTAATCTTCATTCTTACTTTGAGGTTCGATCTAAAAGGACAAAAAGTTTTTGAAAGCATTTTCTGCATAAACATGTGCAAACAATAAGGTTTGTAGCTTTAAATTCCACCAGATCTTCCCATTTTTTCAGTCACGACGTTCTCAGAATGGAATCTACAAGCAGTTACTAGGTTCCTCAAGTCTTTCCAAAATCCCAGGCTGGCTCATGTTCTGTCTCCTGCAAACCTCTTAAAAAAAAATATATAAAAAAGGAAGAAAACAAATCGCAGATAAATGAAATCTTCTAATCAGCAGAGGTGATAAACACCTTTGCATTAAAAGCAAACACACAGTGAACAGTGTGGAGGTCTGAGTTACACTGCTTCACTTCCAGTTCACACAAAATCTTTAATAGATTTCTAGAGCAGATTTTCAGACTCCAAAATCTGTCCTTTTCTGTGGCCAGAAGCAATTGAATGTGTGTGTGAGCAGAACCTTAGTGTGGGTTTCTGCAGTAAAAGTACAATATATAAGATTTTATATACATACAGAGTACCTGAGATAATAGTGTATAAACACATTATTATTATATAATTATTATTATTATTATTATTATTATTATTATTATTATTATTATTATTATTATTATTATTATTATCTGTAATAAATGGACTTTCAGTGGCACCCAGATGAGGATGAGGTTCCCTCTTGAGTCTGGTTCCTCTCAAGGTTTCTTCCTTCTGCATCTTAGGGAGTTTTTCCTTCACCACAGTCTCCACCAACTTGTTCATCAGAGACAAACTTACACTTATAAACAACATCGTAATTTTTATCTCCACATTATCTGTGTAAAGCTGCTCTGAGACCATGTTCATTATTAAAAGATCAATACAAATAAACATGAACTGAACTGAATTGAATGAATGGGATCAGACGGAATCTACAGGGTAGAACAGAACTGCATGAGTACGGATTGGTACTGTATTATTTTGGACCAGTATGTAATTGGGTCAATACCAAACTACCAATAAGCTTCAGGACAAACGCCACTGTACTTGTGCAGTTTTATCTCTAAATACTTTGGTGTTGTAGTTAATTAGAAACTGCTGCTTGGTGTTTTCTGAACCTGAGTGATAGAGACATGGGGCAGGACCCTGATTTCTGCATCATAACAAACATAAAACATAAAAAATATGTTTTGAAGGTGTTTACAGTTCTTAATTTTTATAGATTTGCAGTTTCATACATTTTCCTTTTACTGTCAGGTGAACTTTTATACCTTTACATGAACATCATAAAATCATAAAATAAATATAAAGAATTTTTATAATATTTTTTTTATAAAATATTCTATATTTTGTTTTTATCCATGCTCTTTTTTTTTATTTATTTAACAAAAAAAGCGTTCTTTTCTCTGAGAGTCAAAAAGAATAAAACTTGTCTCAGGGGTGAAGGAGGCGAGTGCTGATGGATGTAAATGATCTTTCTACCGTAAAGCTCTGAGTATTAGAGTAAAGCTAAATGTTTAACACAATCTCAATCCAGATGTTGCACAGATGAGGATCAGTGTGTATCAGTTCAACTTTGTGCCTCAGTTCTCATAACTGCCTCCAAATCAGGATTTGAATGTATTTTTGTGTAATTTTTGTGTTGTGTCGATTTGGTTTTTATCACTTGGTGAATTCAAATTTCCACTTATAAAAGAAAGAAAATAAAAGTACCTGACTCACTATTTTGTCTGAGTTTCTCTTGTGATGGTTCTAACTGCACTGATTTTAACTGGCTATGGGTCTCTGTTCTTCAGCATTCCATCAAACATAAACCCTAATTTTGTTATATTGCTAACACTCAGTTCCTCACAGTGCAACAGGAATCCATGATGATTGCACCAAGAATGGTCCACAACATCTGTTTTTCGGTGCTTTTTTATTTAGACGTTGCTCGTTTTCATTTTGAACAAACTACCAATTCCGTTCTAAACTTACAGAACATTCCCCCAGAGATCAGAAACAACAAGATCCAAACACATTTCCCAACGAGGTTAGTTTATTACACTGTGGTTTAGACACAATGCGATCCAGCTGTTTTTATTCAGCAGGGTTGACGATCTTGCCCATGAAGAGGATGCTCTTGACAGCTTCTTCCACAATGAAGACCAGGAAGGGTCTGTTTATTTTTATAGGTACAGGCATAGCCCTCTGTACAATCTCTACAGTGGTGCTACCAGCTGCTTCAGTGCCTTTCTCATCCACTTTGAGGATCGCCTTATGGAGAACCTGTAAAGATATCAAACACAAAAATGAGACATCTGATCAATCAGAAGTTGTCAGGGTTTCCATGCTGTTGGTTTTATAATATTTATTAAATAGTTAATACTGAGATTAAAGGTTAAATTGATAGAGGTGATTTCTCAACATACTTTAGAAACTTTCAGTTCTACATCCTCACTCATCCCGGTGAAGTTTGCCTTGTCTGTGAAGGCTTCAACAATCCCCATTTCCTGCAGAGTGTCCCCGAGAGAGGCAGAAGCAGAGATGGAGAACTTGGGCATATAAAGTTCCACAGACCTGAAAAACAGGAGAGATTTCACAGATGTATTTTAGCAATCAGAAGACACCAAAAAACAACAAGCTTTGGTGTGATGTTTGAGGCTGCAGTACCTCGAGTGGGCTTTCTGTATCCAGTCCCTGAGATCATCTTTGTTAATGTGTTTCTCCACTTCTTCCATTTTTCCCTCACTGGGAAGAATGACCACCATGGAAGCATTGCCATGGTAGGGCAAATTGACAAGGGTGAAGTTTTTGGAGATATAGACACTGTATTGTTCATCCTTTGCCTTCATCATGTCCACAGAGACCTTTGTTTTCTCGTCCACATGGAAGTTGCATTTGTGGGTTCCCTCTGCTAGAAAAGGCTTCTCCCATTTACCTTCGAGAGCAGATCAAAGCAGTCAACAACATTATCCAATTCTCAAACAAAACCAGAATACAGTTAATAAATATTATTAGGATGCTGGTTCTACCTTTGAAATAGATGTAGTTGATGATCACCATGATGGTTTCAGGTTCCAGGCTCTCGACCATGTCAGTGATGGTGTCCTTGGTCTTCTTGGCGATAAACTTGTTGACCTCTTCAACAGCAACTTTAGGTTTGGAAAAGTCCACAGCAAAGGCCTCTGTATGATAGAAGTGCTGAAGATCCTTCAGAAACTTGTCGACTGGTTTGAACCCTTCTCGGACAGCCAGACCGCCTCCTGTCTCCAGGAGCATGGCCTCCTGGCTGTGGTCCAGCATGTGCATCAGGTGCTCATAGGCTTCATTGACCTGATCCTCGGTGAGGGAACTGTAGCCCAGAGTGCTGAAGATCTGTGAGTGGGTCTTGCCTTTAGCACCCAGAGACAGCATGGACAGAGCCATGGAGATGCTCAGTGGAGAGAAGAAGATGTTCTTGCCTTTGGTGTCATCATGACTGTTTAATTTGTTGTACAGCGCAAAGGCGAAGTCTGCATTTTGAGCTGAGATTTTGTGGCTGTGATGATCGTTTTCCTTGTGGCTGGGATGGGGTTCATTCTGGCCATGGTGGAGGTGATTATGGTGATCTGCGGAATGTTCTGCATTATCGTGGCCCTCATGGTGGTCAGCCGAGGCCACCATCAGCAGGAGGGCAAAGGTCAAACAGCATTGGATCTTTCTCCACATTGTACCAGCTGGGGCGTGATATAAAAGAGCGATTGTACAAGTTCAGTAATACACCTAATCAGATGCCTACTAGATTTTCTGTGGAAATAGTGAAGTTCTAGTTTATTTACTTTTCTATAGCGCTTTTCACAACAGACAGTGTCTCAAAGCTCTCTCGTGGTACAGGTAGTGCTTGTCAAATGGCATTTAAAAGAAGACTCTTCACAATCTGCTCCTCAATTCTCCCACCAGCTGGCCATTAATTAGCCTTTTTCTCAAGGTCAAATCCTGACATGGTTTGTTTGTAACCCTGCTATGCTGCTGACACACATCACCTCCTGTCCTTTCCTGCCTCAGACTCTCATCTAAAACTAAATCTCAGCAACCCTGAGCTGCACCCAGTGAGATGCATCTTCCTGAGCACCCCAAAGCTCTCCTCATCCATCAATATACACAACCTCAGGACAGCCTAATCTCTGTCATGCTGGTTTTTGTTTTACAACCTCAGAAGGCCGTCCATGAGTTTGTTATTATTGTCCTTGACAGTTTGGACTGTAACTGTTCCTGTTCCCCTGAAAATAATCCAGAATCCAGCTGTGCGATGTGTTTTCAATCTTCTCAAGGTCTCGCATAACATCACATTGCTGCACTGCCTCTCTCGCTGTACTGATCCACATCAGATATAGAGCACTTTCACTCGGCTGTAAGGGGAAACAGACCAGTGCCCACCTACTGTAGCTTAAGGCATTTATACTCCCTGCTCCCAGATCTGCGTTCACTTCAGTACAAGTAAAAACTTTACAGCATTTCAGAGACACCATTATCCAGAGTGACTTACAAACAAGCAGTTGATGGTTAAGGGCCTTGATCAAGGGCCCAGTGGCAGCTTGGTGGTGCTGGGATTTGAACTTGTGATCTTCTGACCCAGAGACCAATGTTTTAACCACTGCAATTCCACCTCCCATCTGTATAACATCCCGTCTCTCCATTCCTACAAGCTTTCAGAAGTTCTCCATGCTGTCTCTATGCTGTCTACATCTTCACCCATCACCCAAACAACCACATTTAATATATTACACAAACTTATTATTGATCTTCAGTGTAGCTCAAATGAATTGCACGTTTCTGACCCACTGGACGAGAACGAGGGAAAGTCGCTCCGGCTAAACGCTGTGGAAGGAAACGAGATTCAGCTGGATACAGGACTGGTCACGTGACGTTCTCACCACCACCGGATGATGGATTTACTCATATCTATGAAGCTTTGGCATGGCTACAGCATGACCGATCTGATCTCCATTCACCATTTCACATTCAACAAACTGAACTTTACAAAAATCCATATTATAATCTGCATCTTCTATGGGTTCAAATGCTGAACTGCTTTATACCAAATCTAGATCACTGTGGATTCCTCAAAGCTGGAAGGTGAAAAGCATTCTGCATCTTTAGGAGAAGTTCTCAGTGGTTAAAGCACCAGTCTGCTGTACACCAACACCACTGCACATAAACCCAAGAACGCAGGATTCTATCAAGGCATCGCTCACTGAGCAATAAAGCATTTCTGCCCCATGTTGTGAACAAGGCGAGAGCACGAGCATGAGCACGAGCACGGGCCAAGTCTTCCACAATATATAGTCTACTGTGCACCATGGACTACAAATCAACACTGCTTCCTTATTATCCCTGATCTTGCTCTGAAAATGTTCCTCTGAAGCTGCAGCACCAGACATACAGGTGAAGTAGAAGAAGCTGAAGCAGGAGGATGGGGAAGCAAATCTAATGTATTTCTGTCTGTAACAATGTCCACTGATCTAATCTCTCATCCAACCATACTGAACTAAACTCAACAATTTACAGAGAAGATCAAGAGAATGTGTGTGTATTTCTACCCATTAACATATTATTATTATTATTATTATTATTATTATTATTATTATTATTATTATTATTATTATTATTATTACATCATTTTAAAGTAAAAAAATCTAAAGAGTCTGGAAACTAACCAAACACACAATGCTAACATTAGCATGCCGTTTTTTTGTTTGTTTGTTTTTATAGTAATATCCTGGAAATTTAAAACCTGGGAATTTGATTAAATGAATTTCTAGATAAAAAAAAGTTTAAAGTTCATTTCAGACACTGGCGTGTGAAAGGTTCAGGAAGTTCTGTGTATCATCACAAAGCCGTTTCTACACGTCATTTACAGCAACATTATTGCATTTACACTCTGTTCACTAAATACACTAATGTTTTATTTGTTTTTACTCAGAACACTGGTCAACAGCGAGATCATTTAGATCAGACACGATTATAATAATCTGATATTTCATTCAAAAAAGTTTGAGTTTATACGATTTATAAAAAAAGAAATAAAATTAAATATTAATTATATTCTTCAATTATATTCATATATACATATATATATTTATATAATAAAAGTAAATATATACAAATTAACTACATGTAATTATTAATGCTGAAATGTTCTGTATATTTGTGCATCAATGTTACAGAATAGATTTCAATTCTATTCAAACAGCAACAATAAAAACAATAGAGAATAAATAACTGAATTTAACTCCACAGTGGAGCAGTGACGTGACGTGACTTTGCAAGAAATTTCTAGTATTAAATATTCAATTATCAAAATATTTATTAAAACTAATCCAGATTCCCTAATGCCCTATACTGTTCTGTAATGTTCTCTAACGCTCTATAATATTATATAATGCTCTATAATGCTGTATAATGCACTATAACGCTCTATAATATTATATAATGCTCTATAATGCTGTATAATGCACTATAACGCTCTATAATATTATATAATGCTCTATAATGCTCTATAATATTATATAATGCTCTATAATGCACTATATTGCTCTATAATGCTCTAAAATGCACTATAATGCTCTATAACGCTCTATAATATTATATAATGCTCTATAATGCTCTATAATGCACTATAATGCTCTATAATGCACTATAATGCTCTATAATGCTCTAAAATGCACTATAATGCTCTATAACGCTCTATAATATTATATAATGCTCTATAATGCACTATAATGCTCTATAATGCTCTAAAATGCACTATAATGCTCTATAATGCTCTATAATATTATATAATGCTCTATAATGCTCTATAATGCACTATAATGCTCTATAATGCACTATAATGCTCTATAATGCTCTAAAATGCACTATAATGCTCTATAACGCTCTATAATATTATATAATGCTCTATAATGCTCTATAACGCTCTATAATATTATATAATGCTCTATAATGCACTATAATGCTCTATAATGCACTATAATGCTCTAAAATGCTCTATAATGCTCTATAATGCACTATAATGCTCTATAATGCTCTATAATGTTTTATAATGGGATGTAGATAATAAGAACACTACTCACGCTGAGTGTCTCCTCACAGTGTAGTGTTTAAGGTGGAGGTTTTATAGAGCAGGACCTGAGCGCTGCAGATGGTTTAAACATTAACTCAGGTGAAGGTTGCGAGTAAAAGGTCGTGTTTGAGTCGAGCTGTGGATCTGATGAGTCAGGATTTGAAGCGGCAACGTAAATATTTGTTCTCAGATCCACCATGTTTACAGAAATAACGCCTTCTTTAATCACCAGACATCGATGTCCGTCATTTCATATTGTTCTACACACTCCTATCACACTCGCTCCGGCCACAAGTACAGACCCCTCACTTCTCCTGCCAAACTCTTCCACAAAGTTCGACACACAATTTAATCAGACGTCTGATGCAGTCGCATGGAATTTTCTTCCTCAGGCTGAGTTAAAAACAGACCTTATGGTCCTGATAGGAATATTCCTTACTATTATTATAGTTATATTTATATATTTATATTTTAAATGCTATTAATAGATTTCAAATAATGAAATAGTTACTAAATGTACATCAGCTATAATGTAGTAAATAAATAATGTTGTAAATAAATAAATTGGAATTGATCATGTTCTTCTCGGCTTCTTCTGTGTCTCCTTATCCTGCAGAACGATCTGCATCATGGTCATTGTAGAAAGAGAAGAAGATTTACTACAACATTAAAGAAAGCACCTGGAACATCTGGAGAGTTTTGTTGACTCCATGTATGTGATGACATTCTGGTAGCAGGATGCATTTTGGGAATCAATGTGATTCTCTGGGTGATGTTCTGCTGGGAAACTGTGGTCTGTGAAGGTTAATGTGATTTTACCAACCACCAACCTAAACAGCGTTCCAGACCTCCTGCAGTTACACCTCTCCATGGTAACAGTGTTCCCTAATAACAGTGTTCTGTTACAGGTGGGTAAATTCACACTGCAGCACGATGTTCAGCCTTGAGGAACATGAAAAGGTCATGGTGTTGACTCAAGATTCCTCAGATCTCAATCTGATTGAGTGTCTGTGGAACATGCTGGACACACAAGTTCAATCCATGGAGGTTCTGGACATCTCCGAGCTGGTTTAGGAGAACTCTTACTGGTTTGAGTACCTGTGCTATTAATCATCAGTGACTAATGTGAGTGGGATGATTGTGTTCCTCATGCTCGGGGGTCTCAGACCCACATTTAAACATCAACCCTTTCCCAGCCCATGCTCTGATGATTCACTCGTGACCTTTAAACCCTGTACAGTGACACATCACAAATAAACCAGAAAATAAAGATTTGCTGAAGTGATATGTGCAGGAACGGATCAGACGTCTGATCTCTACAGGTCAAAGCTTCAGATATTACATCATCTACATTTTAACATCAGTCCAATTTATTATATTATCATTTTATTCTCTTTTAAAATAACATGTTTTAAATATTGTGTAGTGTAAAAGTGTAAATATGCATTTTATATAAAATATTCTAATACTCGTGTTTTATTTTTAAAATAAAATTAGACTATAGTGTTCATTTATTTATTTATTTATTTATTTATTTATTTATTTATTTATTTAGAGAGAGAGAGAGAGAGAGAGAGAGAGAGAGAGAGAGAGAGAGAGAGAGAAATAGTCTCATTACAGTAAAACAGCGCCCCCAGTGTTAAAGTAAAAAAGAACAAATACTTTTTGTAAGTATTTGTGTTTGACACAGTGGTCAGTAGAGGGCGCTGTGGGGTTACAGGAGTCTGTTTCTCATACACCATCACTGACTGATTAGCGCTGTTTATTACCTCTGTTTAACAGTTTCACACATTTCACACACACACACACACACACACACACACACACACACACACACACACACACACACACACACACACACACACAGTGTTATGGGGGTTCAGGGAGGTTTGTATCTCATTCATGAACTCTGTTGAGGTTTCTGTTGATCTGTGAATTCATCATCTTTCTCTGAGTCTCACCTGCTTCACCTCCCACACTCCTGCTGTTTCTCTCTACTCATCATCCCTCCATCATCCTCCTCAACATCATGATTTATCTCTCAACTCCTCTTCATCTGTTCATTTAGGAAACATCTGCTCTATCACTCCATACACTTCTCTATTACTCCCTAAACTCTTCTACCTCTCCATACACTCCTCTACCTCTCCATACACTCCTCTATCACTCCTCCATTACTCCATACACTCCTCTACCGCTCCATACACTCCTCTACCTCTCCATACACTCCTCTACCTCTCCATACACTCCTCTATCACTCCATACACTCCTCTATTACTCCCTAAACTCTTCTACCTCTCCATACACTCCTCTATCACTCCCTACACTCTTCTACCTCTCCATACACTCCTCTATTACTCCCTAAACTCTTCTACCTCTCCATACACTCCTCTATCACTCCCTACACTCTTCTACCTCTCCATACACTCCTCTATCACTCCTCCATTACTCCATACACTCCTCTACCGCTCCATACACTCCTCTACCTCTCCATACACTCCTCTACCTCTCCATACACTCCTCTATCACTCCATACACTCCTCTATTACTCCCTAAACTCTTCTACCTCTCCATACACTCCTCTATCACTCCCTACACTCTTCTACCTCTCCATACACTCCTCTATTACTCCCTACACTCTTCTACCTCTCCATACACTCCTCTATTACTCCCTACACTCTTTTACCTCTTCATACACTCCTCTATTACTCCCTACACTCTTCTACCTCTCCATACACTCCTCTATTACTCTCTACACTCTTCTACCTCTCCATACACTCCTCTACCTCTCCATACACTCCTCTATCGCTCCTCTATTACTTCATACACTCTTCTACCTCTCCATACACTCCTCTATTACTCCCTACACTCTTCTACCTCTCCATACACTCCTCTATTACTCCCTACACTTTTCTACCTCTCCATACACTCCTCTATTACTCTCTACACTCTTCTACCTCTCCATACACTCCTCTACCTCTCCATACACTCCTCTATCGCTCCTCTATTACTCCATACACTCCTCTACCTCTCCATACACTCCTCTATCGCTCCTCTATTACTCCATACACTCCTCTACCTCTCCATACACTCCTCTATCACTCCATACACTTCTCTATTACTCCCTACACTCTTCTACCTCTCCATACACTCCTCTATCACTCCTCTATTACTCCCTACACTCTTCTACCTCTCCATACACTCCTCTATTACTCCCTACACTCTTCTACCTCTCCATACACTCCTCTATCACTCCATACACTTATGTACCACTCCATAAACTCCTCTATTACTCCAATAACTCCTCTATTACTCCCTACACTCTTCTACCTCTCCATACACTCCTCTATTACTCCCTACACTCTTCTACCTCTCCATACACTCCTCTATTACTCCATACAATCATGTACCACTCCATACACTCCTCTATCACTCCATACACTCCTCTATTACTCCCTACACTCTTCTACCTCTCCATACACTCCTCTATCACTCCTCTATTACTCCTCTATTACTCCCTACACTCTTCTACCTCTCCATACACTCCTCTATTACTCCCTACACTCTTCTACCTCTCCATACACTCCTCTATTACTCCCTACACTCTTCTACCTCTCCATACACTCCTCTATTACTCCCTACACTCTTCTACCTCTCCATACACTCCGCTATTACTCTCTACACTCTTCTACCTCTCCATACACTCCTCTACCTCTCCATACACTCCTCTATCGCTCCTCTATTACTCCATACACTCCTCTACCTCTCCATACACTCCTCTATCACTCCATACACTTCTCTATTACTCCCTACACTCTTCTACCTCTCCATACACTCCTCTATCACTCCTCTATTACTCCCTACACTCTTCTACCTCTCCATACACTCCTCTATTACTCCCTACACTCTTCTACCTCTCCATACACTCCTCTATCACTCTATACACTCATGTACTACTCCATACACTCCTCTATTACTCCAATAACTCCTCTATTACTCCCTACACTCTTCTACCTCTCCATACACTCCTCTATTACTCCCTACACTCTTCTACCTCTCCATACACTCCTCTATTACTCCATACAATCATGTACCACTCCATACACTCCTCTATCACTCCATACACTCCTCTATTACTCCCTACACTCTTCTACCTCTCCATACACTCCTCTATCACTCCTTTATTACTCCATACACTCATCTACCACTCCATACACTCCTCTATCACTCCATACACTCATCTATTACTCCATACACTCATGTACCACTCCATACACTCCTCTATCACTCCATACACTTCTCTATCACTCCTCTATTACTTCATACACTCATGTACCACGCCATACACTCCTCTATCACTCCATACACTCCTCTATTACTCCATACACTCCTTTATTACTCCATACACTCATGTACCACTCCATACACTCCTCTATCACTCCATACACTCCTCTATTACTCCCTACACTCTTCTACCTCTACATACACTCCTCTATCACTCCTCTATTACTCCATACACTCCTCTATCACTATTTCTGATCTGAGAAACGCTGTAAAACAATTGAGAAAGAATCTGTACATAAATAAATACTTTTTCTTATTTTTTGGCATTTTATCGCAGCTCTTCACTTCCACGTCTGAGATTTTATTCTTTTATTAAAACTTGTTCCTGCATTTACAGTCGTAATCTAAACTCTTGAGCTCGCAGGATCTCAGAAGTGTGTCACTGTAACAGCTTTAACTTCAGTTCTTCAGTTCACATCAGTTCATATGAAAACATCTTCTACACGTACACGTATCTTCATCTACACGTACATTCACAGCCTCAGCACCTTCATATTCCAGTCAGGTTCTTCTGTAGAGCACGTTTTTCTCTGAACATTGTCCCTGAGCAGCTTTACAGATATAAACAGATCCATTGTGTAATTGTGTATGTTTCTGGTGACGAGGAAAAACCCTGAGAGGAACCAGGAACCAGGAACCCATCATCATTTACTCCAGTTCACACGTGTACCAGTGCAATCTGGGTTTAATGGTTACTAAGTGTTTTCCAGACACTGTAGATCTTGTAGACTTTATCTGGACCAGTTTACATTTGGTGCTGATTGGTTCTCTGGCCTACACACACTTCATGAACTTCTCTTCCCATATTGGATGGATGAAGATATTTAGTAGAGCGACCTGATCTCGTATAAGATCTGGTCCTCAATCCTATCTGAGAGCCGTCAGGGCTGAAGTTTCAATCGTACAACAGAGCAGGTTACGCTTCTTCTCCAAGCCTGTAGATGTGGAATGCTGGGATTTGAACTCATGACCTTTCAATCAGTAGTCCAAAATATTTTGCCAGTGAGCTCCCGCTTCCCCTCAACCGCTTCCTCTCATTCATTTCCCCTCATCCACTTCAATTTGTCCTCCTCATCTCATCTGCTTCTTCTACTCCACCTCAATCCTCCTTTCCTCCACTTCTCTTTAGATAGATATCCTATTGTTCTGTACACGTTCCTGCAAACCAGCTGTTACCATGGAAACCATAAGGTTTTAGAGTGAGATCAATACAGTTTTTACCAATTGCTTACACACAAAATCTTTTCATGTCACACGATTTTTGAAACCTCTCACTCAAAGTGAAAACTACATGCCAAATCTCCGAAACCATAAGCTTTTTCTCAGCCTTTGACTCAGTCTTCAACTGCATAAAACACTTTTCAAAACACTACACACAATTCTCTACCTAAAACACAAAGATCTATCAGGAAGTGACTTGCGTTCCTTTTACAGACACAACAGATCAAAATGCTACACTTAGTCACCAGGTCACACACACATCTGCAAACACTAATCGCTTAATTGATCACTAACCAAACACTGCTTTACTTTACAGTAGTGTAGATAGTTCTCTAAATAGGTCAAAGGTCAGATTACCTGTTTTGAACAATGGATGCTAACAATGAACAGAGAGCAAGAGGAGGAGGAGGAGGAGGAAGATGAAGAGGAAGGGGAAGAGGAAGAGGAAGAGAAAGAAAAGGACGAGGGCAAATAAGAGAAGGAAGGAGAGCCATCTCTGATGAGATTAGGGCAACACTTGTTGATCATGTAATCAACCATGGTCTGACCGTGAGAGAGGGTGGACTGAGAGTGCAGCCCAACTTGAGTCGATTTCCAGTGGCGTCCATAATTTGAACCTTCAGAAATGAGAACAGGTTTGCAACTGTGTAATGACTATTTTAGCATTATAGTAATGTACTGTAAAATACGTATGACTGCATAGTATTGCATAAACATTTGTAACTCTAAGCCCTCCATTTACACTGCATTGAATGGATGCCCATGTAATTTGTCATGAATTTATTTATGTGGATGAAGTTGGCTTCAACCTCACCAAAACCAGGCGCCGTGGACAAAATGTAATAGGACAGAGTTCAATTACCAATGTCCCTGGACAGCGTGGGGGTAATATAACCATGTGTGCTGCCAATACTCAAAACATGTTCGTTTTCACCAGGATGTTCTGATCCAAAACTGGGTTGCCACCCATCCACAATTTGTAGTTTTGTACCTATCCCCATATTCACCTTTTCTAAATCCCATAGTGGAATTCTTCTTAGCCTGGAGCTGGAAAGTGTTTGATCGCCAACCCTTGGCCCGCATGCCACTTCTCCAGGCAATGGAGGACGCATGTGGGGACATAGAGGTTGCCTCTGTTCAAGGTTGGATACACCATGCTAGGAGATACTTCCCTCGATGTTTGGCAAGAGAAAACGAAGTTTGTGATGTGGATGAAGTATTGTGGCCAGACCCAGCTCGAAGAAGAGATGAAGCTTAGCACTGGGGACTGCACCCCCCTCCCCCCTGCCAATTCCTGGACCGGGACCCCACACACAATTTACTGTATTCTACTGTAAGGAATATACCTTTGGTTTTTGTTTATTGTTTTGTTGTATGCTAATGTATACAACAGTCATTTTTGGCCTAATACATATTTTCTGTTTCTACATTGCAGTGGCGTTTCCGGTGTACTTGTTCCCCCTCTCAGCAGGTTACTTTCACTGTAGAACATATTGAAATGTAGATATAAGCCTATGAAAGATCAAAGAGCTTTAGATTTAGAACAGTAGTGTTTACATGGTATATCCAGAAATGTATTATTATGAAAGAGGTGTTTGCCATTTGATGCAAAAGCTTCATTCTGACACGTGTTTAAGGCATTTTGAATGCAGTGTTGCATTTTGAAGGAGATGTGAGCTATTTAGCATTTTGTGTGTGCAGTTTTGAAAACGTGTGTAAGCTCTCTCTCTTTCGGCTTCTCCCGTTAGGGGGCGCTACAGCGGATCCTCCGCACGCTTGATTTGGCACATGTTTTACACTGGATGCCCTTCCTAACGCAACCCTCCCCATTTATCCGGGCTTGGGACCGGCACTGAGAGTGGCTGGGGATGGTTCCCTGACCGGGGATCAAACCCGGGTCGCAGCGGTGAGAGCGCTGCATCTTAACCACTAGACCACCAGGGGACCTTGAAAACGTGTGTAAGCAATTGTTAAAAACTGTAATATTAACCATCTTAGAGAATTCATCAACACCTTCTGACCAATCACAATCCTGATCTCAGCATCCTAATTCTGGAGTATTTACCTTTCTGCAGAAATGTACCTGCTGAAGGAAGAGAAGATACTTCAGACGGAATATTAAACATTTCCAATCAGAGTCCATCAAGAGAACTTTAAAAGTTCTAAATTGTTCTACGTGAAGAAACTTGAAGTGCGGTGTGTTTGATGAAGGTTCACGTCTCCACTGCTGCGGCCGAGTGCGTCTGTGAAATGAAACGCTGTGTGTTTGAAATTCTTCTGCTCACTCGTCTCTCTCTCTCTCTCTCTCTCTCTCTCTCTCACTCTCCCTCTCTCGCTCTCTCTCTCGCTCTCTCTCTCTCTCTCACTCTCCCTCTCTCTCTCTCTCTCTCGCTCTCTCTCTCGCTCTCTCTCTCTCTCGCTCTCTCTCTCTTTCATCTACATCAGCATCAGCATTCACACCTTGTTCTGGACACTCGAGTGTTTTGTTTACTCCACACCGAACAAACACACTCCTGAAAATCAGACTAAAGATCAGACCTCACGCTTCTAATAACCAGGAGCTGGAAGTGGTGCTCATTGTGTGGAGAAGTTCAGCGTGAGGAACCTGAGCTCAAGTGTATTGTGTGAATGTTCTTACAATCAGCAGTGAAATTACCACTAAATCATGACATCTGCTGCACACGTCGTCATCTCAGTCCAGACACAAAACTACATCAGAGCAAAAATAAAGTCCAAGTGCAGAATCCAGAAACCCAAATAAATCCCAGTTGAGCCTGGATGGTTTTCTGATGGTTTTCTGATGGTCATCTGTGACGTCACACTCGGTGGTAGTGACACTGAGGAATAAACTTGCAGTGTTCTGGAGTTTTTCTCTTTTCACCACGTCAAGTTTTATTATTAAAACACTTCCATAGAGGTGAGAAGGTTTTCTCCAGCAGGAAGCTCAAACTCTTCCTCTGTTCCATCCTTCTGCTTCATCAGCAGATGAACACAGGGTCCAGGATACTCTACATACAGAAACCCGACAGTGTCCCGATCCAATCTCTTTACAGACATGGAGACATCAGTCACAATCATCTGCTGAAGGACAGAATGCAAACGTGATGTTCTTCTGCCCCTCTGTGAAGTTGCTTTAATATTCAGGTTGCTACAAAAGCCTTGAAGGAAGTGCACTCATGGACTATTGTACATAAAAGTTCCCACGCCGGAATGCAGAATGCGGAATGCCGGATCTAACCGGCGTAAGACGATGAGGAACTGGTTATGTGTAACTGTAGATAGGAGGAATGACGTTTCACTTCACCTTCACATTTCCATCACATCATCAGTGTGTTGTTCTGCTATGGAGAGGATGAGGACAGGATGAAGAGAAACCTCACGAAGACCTGACCCTACCTCCGTCTGGATACATAAGAGCTGATTAGTGTGTAACAGGAGCTCAGTGGCTGCGCATGGAGATCTGAACGAGGAGATCTGAGAGGCTGGAAAGATCTGAGTAGGAAAAGAAAAGAGGAGTAGGGGATAAAAGAGTGGGAAGAGAGAGAGAGAGAGAGAGAGAGAGAGAGAGAGAGAGAGAGAGAGAGAGAATGAGAGAGAGAGAGAGAAAGAGACAGAGAGAGAGAGAGAGAGAGAGAGAGAATGAGAGAGAGAAAGAGAGAGAGAGACAGAGAGAGAGAGAGAGAGAGAGAGAGAGAGAGACAGAGAGAGAGAGAGAGAGAGAGAGAGAGAGAGAGAGGTTCTGTACAGCCGAGCTCTGAATTCACAATCAGAGTGCTCTGCCCCCAGTGGTAAATCCTGCTTACTGCACCCCCCTTCTCTCTCTCTCTCTCTCTCTCTCTCTCTCTCTCTCTCTCTCTCTCTCTCTCTCTCTCTCTCTCTCTCTCTCACACTCTCTTAGATAAAAGCGGTCTGAGTCTGATGTTTCCTCTCGGACTCGTAAATGAACTCTCGTGTTGGATTCTGTCGCAGGTTTATAAGATGAAGACGTGAGATCGGATCTCAGTATAAAACGCTGCATGTGTTGGTGTGATTGCTCTCGTGAGTGCACTTTATAGACGTTACAGTGCAGACACTTGGCAGTCTGGAGGAACATCAGAACGTGGTTTGGATCTGCACTGTAATTTTTCTCCCAGCTGTGAGCACACGCCGTCTCGTCTCGTCTCGCTCACAGACAGAAGAGACTCTGAGAGTAACTTGGCCTCGTCTCAGCTCTTGTTCTGAGCGTCTGAGTGCAGAACCAGAACCAGGACCAGGACCTGCTTTTATTTCACTTGTCGAACAGCAATAAAACATCTTCTTTTCCTTTAGAAAAGTGTTCCTTGTAAAGTCGAGACGTCTTCTCCGTGTCTGAAAGACGCTGGGGACAGAATCGCTTTCACATCATCATCTGCAGAAGTGCTGAGAATTAATACATTAAAGCAGAGGAACATCTCCAATACGATTAATCCAGATGAAGATCTCACTCTGCCAGATGTTAACAATTCATACATATATATATATAAAAAATAAAAAATATTGAGAACAAAAGTGAAATAGTTTAAATGAAAAAAGAAAAAATAGAAGAAGAAGAAGAAGAAGAAGAAGAAGAAGAAGAAGAAGAAAAAGAAGAAGGAGAAGAAAAAGAAGAAGAAGGAGAAGATGATCATACATGGTCTCTTAGGTTCTTGTGTTTCTCAGTGCTAAATAAATCACTTTAGATGATTTGTTACATTTTACAGCCAAATGTTTGTGGACACCTGCATATTAGATCAAATCTCTATTTGCTGTTCTAATGAGCTCCACTCTTCTGGGAAGATGTTCCACCAGATTGTTTGGAGATTTATTCAGCTATAAGGGTGTTAGTAAAGTCAGCTACTGATGTGGGTGAGATGAGGTGAGAAGGTCTGGGGTGCAGTCAGCGTTCACATTCATCTCAATAGGGTTGGAGCTCTATAGTAGGAGATCTTCCACACATATTTAACACATGGAAAGTAGATCTTAATGGAGCTGGTTTTGTGCACGTCATGCTGGAACAGGTTTGGGCCTCCTACTTCAAGTGAATGGAAAATTTCATGCTGCATCCCAAGATGTCCAATATAATTGTGTGTCTCCAACTTTGTGGAAGAACCACATCTGGGTGCAACAGTCAGGTGTCTCAATTCTAGAAGAGATGCATATTAATGTATATTTCTGGTGATAAATAAATCTTGCTCAATTGTATAAAATACTCTAGAGAACCTAAACAATAGATATGAAATGATCAGTTGAAGGAACCCCTGTTCTCTATCTTCTCCATCTTCTCCATCTTCACTACCGCACTGCTGTTGAAGCTCCCACTGGTTTTGTTTCCATTTCCCCTCTTTCCTTGTTTCCCAAAGCTATCTTCGTCCTTTGATATCTCCTGATGTACTGCTATTAAATATGAAATATTTATGCTCTTCTCAGCACAGGAACCAATAACAGGTGGAGGATTTCACATCACACCTGTTTTAGGACCAGATGGATTTGGGTTCACACTGTTCTGATTCTCTTAATGAGGTCATATTTAGAAATTCCTCCATGTGTTTGTTGTTTGCGTTGTTTGCGTTTCTCCTCCATTCGTAATTATAAAAATCTCTCGCACCTCGCCTGCGCTTCACTGATGAAATATTCATTTTAATTGCGCACTAATTGGGGTGTTGGCAACCGGGATCTTTCCCACTCATCATTTATTCATGGAGATAAACAAATGGCAGTTGATCTATTATGGACAGCGTGTGTGCTGCATCGCATTAATAATTACACGCAAATGAACGCTAACGACTCGTTCCAATATCCGGGAAATTACTGAACCATTATTATAATTGCTTTTTTTTTGCTGGTAAACACTGAGACTGGGGTTTAATGGAATAAAAGAATGGATTTGTGTTCATTACACTCCTTTACACCACGGTGCTGCTGAATCCAGGATTCTGATTGGTCTGAAAGTCCTGATTTCTTTAAGAGCTTGTGTGGTCCAGATGCTCCACATAAACACTACTACTGAAGGAAGATGTTTCTGGAAGATTGCTGGAAGGAGTCTCCAGTATCAGAGGTTCGACCATAACTCATATACTTCATCATGTAAAGCAGGGGTGCATGCATGTGGTTGGTGGGTGAATCTAATAAATAATTAGGTTACGTTATTAACTAGCCGTTGGCGGATAGTGGATTTTACCGATACTGATAGATAGTTTGTATCGTACGCGCCGATAACCGATTAATCAACCGATCATTTTTAAATGGATACTGGATAAAAAAATAACAGTTCCAGCGATCGTATCGTGTATCGGTGCCTCAACCTCGTTTAATAACTAAAGGAGATTTTAGATTAAAAGCTGAACTTCATTATCAAATACAAATATATCAGTTAAACATAGATGTAAAATTACATAAAAAAAAAAAATATATATATAATATGACTCTGGTGGGCTGCAGTTTGGGGACTCAAACAAATGAATTATTTCATCATCACAAGTGTGATAGAAGAGCTGATTCAGGACATGTTTCGGTTCCGGTATGAAGAGTATCATGTCTCCTGTTTTCAGACATCTTCAGGATGGATTATTTTAATAAAAAGAGGCTTCTCAGAGAATTAGTGTTCATACACTATCAGACCAAAAGTTTGTGGACACCTGACCATTAGATGGCTATGTGAATCTTTTGCACGTCCCATTCTACATCTAGTCTCCATTTGCTGTTATAATGAGCTCCACCTTTCTGGGAAGATGTTCCAGTAGATTTAATGGAGATTCATTCATCCACAGGTTGTTAGTAAAGTCAGGTACTGATGTGGGTGAGAAGGTGAGGAGGTTCCTGTGTGCAGTCAGTGTTCACGTTCATATTCTAAAGGGTTGGAGCTCTAAAGCAGGAGATCTTTCACTTCCACAAACCATAACTATAAATAGATAAAACGAACAAATATACATGATTAAAATCTATACATGTTCAGCTACAGTATATTGCTGTGGAGTGAGAGGAACATGCTGCTGATGGAAAATAATTTCCTTTAATTCCTCAGAAATATGATGCTCTTATTAAGTGAGACTGAATCCAGCTGTGAACCAGTTTAGGGATGTGGAGACTCCCAGATGTGTTCCTTTGCAGTCTCGTTCGCCCTTTCAGGAGGCTGCTGGTGATTAAAGATAAGGTCAGGAGAGATATACTGATCTTCTGATGGTACACCAGGCTGCAAGCCTTCATTACATAAAGATACACACGTTTTTATTTTAGCACGAGATCGTGTCGAGTCACATGACCACCTCGCTATGTGCCGTTCTGACAGATGGCTCAGAACGAAAGCAACAGATGGACCATCCTGACGCTCGCAGTGTTCGCGTCTTTAATTACTTCTCTCTCACTCCAAAAGCTTTGTTACTAAAGTCATAATTAACCTGCAACATGCATCAGTTACTCAGGAACATGCTGAAGATTAAAAAAGAGTCTGATATGCAGAAATCCAGCTGGATCTCGTAAACAGGATTAAAGTGATGTGCATATTAAAGTGTGGAGGAAACAGCAAAAAACACAGAGTAGAAATAAACAGAACTCATGTGCACGTTTAGATGCATATTAAACACGTTGTGCTCAGTTTTCTATAGTGATGGTCACGTGCACGAGGGATGGTCAGATTCAGAGATTCACATCAGTGATTCAGAAGAGTGTGCAATTGTACTGTGGTGCAACGTTTTTAACGTGTAAAAAGGATTTATTTATATAAAATTATTAGTAGATGTGCTCAACTTCTATTCTTGGAAAAGTGACCAATATTTGATATGTAGATTCATTTCTCGAGCGCGTTCGTTCTCTCAGCACCGCTGCTGCTACGTGAATATGCAGATCGCAACACTACAGAGACGGAGGCGTGTCCTGAGAGTCACATAGAATACAGATTAACATGGCAGAGGCAGAGCTGTAACTTCCTGCAGACACAACATGTAAAGAATGTCTTTTAGTTCATCTTCTGTGTGTGTGTGTGTGTGTGTGTGTGTGTGTGTGTGTGTGTGTGTGTGTGTGTGTGTGTGTAAAAGAACCATGTGTTAGAGATCAGAAGGCACTTAAGTCGATCATTTGCTGTCTGTCTGAACCAAAGAAATAAAAAAACAAACTTTCTTTGGTGAATTGCAGAGCATCAGATTGTTCCCATTGAATCGCATTGTGAAACCAGATCGTAACAGGTGTGAATCGTATCGTATCGTAATATGTATGTTTAATGTATCATATGCTTGGCTATGCATCGAGATTTGTATTGCATTGGCCTCAGTTATGGAGCTGCACATCACTAACATGCCTGTTGTGTGTCCTATTTAACCACACAAACTAAAAACCAATAATGAACCAATAATGAACATGAAATCCACCAGACCTACTAATTGCATTCGAAAATCCAATAAACCCTGATGGAACCTGTAGGATCAGTCACGCTCAGGGTGTATTGGAAAACTCTACCTTATGTCTTATTGACTCCTCAATTGTCAAGTCCTTCAGCATGATGGAAAACTGCCACACTAACAGAGTCCTGGTGCTTAGCATGGAATAAAGAAACAAGAATCCCCCAGTGCCTCTTATGCAGAGTGATGAGTTGAACCAAATAGAGGTGGAATCAAAAGTCTGCAATGTTTATCAGAAGGTCATGAGCTCAAATCCCAGCACCACCAAGCTTCCAGTGATGTAGCCATGGCTGTTTAAAGGAGATAAATATACGTTGTTTTCTGAGTACAAACGAGTGAAAGAAAGAAGGGATTGAAGTCTGTTATACAGTATATAGTTGAGAAGAAACGGAGGAGTTTCATAACCAGCAACAGTCTCAGCTTCTCTACAGGGTCCCATGTTTTAAACTTAACCCATGTAGCTCCAGTGGTGCAATCGGTCAGCGTGCGGTACTTATACAGCAGTACGTGTGAAGCCATGCCGAGGTTGTGAGTTCGAGCCTCACCTGGAGCATCATTTTTACCTCACAGTTAAAAGCTGAGCTGAATGAAGTCTTCCACATGGGAGCGATTGAAAAGATCTCACATCACAGTTTGTGAGCCCCAGCTTTGTGTTAACACTTTTCACCTAAAGCAGGAACTCCAGGTTTTTTAGATGACTTTGGCTTCCATGTAGAAGACAATTCAGTGCACTTCTTTCTAAAGGTATTTGACCAATTAAAAACTCAGACTAATAGATCAAATCTAGTCTCAATGTTCATCATCCTGCCCTGTGTTTCCTCAACAGCAGTTTACTGGAGAGTTACAGGAGATAGAGATATTATTGCCTTGATCTTATCCGTGTTCAAAGTTTGGCTAAGATACTAGAATGCAAACAAGATTCTCTTTGCTTTGTAGCTCCAGTGGCGCAATCGGTTAGCGCGCGGTACTTATACAGCAGTACATGTGAAGCCATGCCGAGGTTGTGAGTTCGAGCCTCACCTGGAGCACTGGTTTTACCAGTCAGTGAAAAAAATTAAGCTAAATGACGCCTGTGGCATGTAAAAAAAAAAGGTGTTGGTTAAAAAGATCTGACATCACATTTTGTGCGTCCATTTATACTCTGATCAGCCATAACATTATAAACACCTGTCTAATATTGTGTTTGTCCCCTTTTTGCTTCTAAAACAGTTCTGACCCATCGAGCATCAACAGCATGAACTTCTTCAGCAGTCTGAGCTACAGGAGCTCGTCTGTTGGTGCAGCAGTATCCTGGACTGGTGATGACAGCAAAGGATGGCAATGAAGTGGCAGAAAACAGCAGGAATAACTGCATCAAGGTGGAAGTGTACTTCTGTATTCTACCACAAAATCAATAAACAATAAGTCCAACCAAACTGGCATCGACTCAAATGTCCCTGACATGAGCAAAGACTTCGCCACATCTTCATTTTAATGAAAAATGGAGCTGAATGTAGATGATGTGCTACAGAAAGAAGGTGCAGTATAAATGTAGCTGTATAAGTAGACTGAGCGAATATCAGCCCCTGCAGCTAAAAACTAATTCCTTCCTCAACCACTGTGAAATCAGTTTCCTTCCAAATCAATTCTTCTCTGCTCAGGTTCAATAAAAACAAGTGAAAAAAGAATCTACTTTCTCCTCATTAACTCGGTCAGCTAGCAAATCTAAGGGAAATAATGCTAACAGCTCCGGTAACGGCAGAATCAGACGATCTTCTGAGGTCCGAGCGGCGCTTCTGCTTCCTGAAGGACAACACCGAGAGCATGAGGAGAAGTTTCTACACACAGGATGTTCAGACCCTTAACCAGGACGGCACCTGGGATTATTTTTACACACACACACAGAAACAGACCTTGGATTTTTCTCTGCACAAACACCCACACACCCCACACTCTTGTACACACA
Source organism: Silurus aristotelis (assembly GCF_946808225.1). Lineage (NCBI taxonomy): Eukaryota > Metazoa > Chordata > Actinopteri > Siluriformes > Siluridae > Silurus > Silurus aristotelis. The sequence continues at coordinate 24,822,039 of NC_139588.1, read as the reverse complement.
CTGTGGATTGTTCACTGTTTCACTGCAACTTCCTCTGCTCAGTGTTGCACAGGATTGCGTTACATTTCACATAGAGCTGGAGACATCTGCGCTTTATCGCACCTACACTCCTGGGAAGGAAACATGGGCCAAGAAACCGAAATATGTTTAGCAAAAAATATAAATGCCAAAATATGTAACTTTTAATGGTTTTAACAACAAATCATTGTTCAGGAAATGAAATAAATGCACTCATGAGGCAGCGTTTACTCGTTTACTTCAGCTGCAGTCACACGTTCGGGAAAAAACTGTTTAATATCAAACACAGGACGCATTAGACTACGCAAACGTTCAACCTGCTCATCAACTGTTTCAAACTCATCAGCATCGAATGCAACATTCTCATCACCAGCCATCCCATAATAACTCCCTTCATCCATCTGCTGAATTCCTGCTCATTTCCTGGCCAGTGGTTTGTTTTTAAAACCATTAAAAGCCTTTTATTTCACTATTTTGTGCTCAGTTTAAATTTTCTGCCCACGAATATGCAGTTTATACATTTTTTGCCTCTTTTTTTTTTTTTTATATTTTACGTGTGTGTGTGTGTGTGTGTGTGTGTGTGTGTGTGTGTGTGTGTGTTTGTGTGTGTGTGTTTCTATTTATTCTTTTCTATCTCTATGTAAATCATTGTTTATGTCAGCAGATACTCAGAGAAGTCATTTCACTGTATGTAGATTCAGTGTGTGTGTGTGTGTGTGTGTGTGTGTGTGTGTGTGTGTGTGTGTGTGTGTGTGTGTGTGAGACTAATAAAAAAAACAAAAACAGACTATAGGCTAATCTCAAGGCTGCCCCCTACACACCCACCCTGTCCACAACAGCTTCTATTAGCTCATTGATTAGAATTATTACAAGAACCTAAACAAGGTGACATCATCTGCTTTCTGTAACTGCAGTGGCTTGTGCTCTGTAGCTCCAGTGGCTTGTGTTCTGCAGCTCCAGTGGCTTACATTCTGTAGCTCCAGTGGCGCAATCGGTCAGCGCGCGGTACTTATACAGCAGTACGTGTAAAGCCATGCCGAGGTTGTAAGTTCGAGCCTCACCTGGAGCATCTGTTTTACCTCACAGTTAAAGAGACTGAGCTGAATAATGAACATCCAGTGTAGATGGTTTAAGAGATTGTCACACTTTCAATTCACAGCTATGAACTTCACCCAGTGTTTCAGATGATCACCAGGTTATGAGATCAAGTCTCAACCACAGATCAAGTCTCAACTCATGTTCACATTTAAACAAACTGGTTACTTACATCTCACCTGGAGCAGGAACTTTAGCCACTGTTTCAGAGAATGTGGTGATAAAAATGCAGATGTTCTTTATAAGTGTAAGTTTGTCTCTGATGAACAAGTCGGTGGAGACTGTGGTGTAGGTAAAACTCCCAGAGATGCAGAAGGAAGGAACCTTGAGAGGAACCAGACTCAAGAGAGAACCTCATCCTCATCTGGGTGCCACAGAATGTCCATTTATTACAGATAAACAATGTTGAGGTGCAGTGATGAAGATCAGAGCAAACTGTAGTCCTGAGTCAGTGTAGCAGACTGTTGATATTAACTACAGTCCAAATCCTCAAAGCTTACAACAGGGCTGATGAGCTCATATTTTCTAGATCTACTAAAGTCTTTTGCTGCTGCATTCTGAACTAACTGAAGTTTATTTATGCACTCACTCCAACACCCAGACAGTAAAGTGTTACAGTAGTCTAATCTAGATCTTACAAACACACGTCCTGCTGAGTCTTTTATTCTTCAAGTCCTGTTCACCATAAATAAACAGGACGTGGCTTTTCACTGCACTTCAGGCTGTGTATAGAGGTGTGTGTGTGTGTGTGTGTGTGTGTGTGTGTGTGTGTGTGTGTGTGTGTGTGTGTGTGTGTGTGTGTGTGTGTGTGTGTGTGAGAGAGACAAATAAAAAAACAAAACAAAACACACATAGAGATAGAATTGAGTTTAAAGGTCAACGTCTACACACCGGTTCTGCCCAGTGGCTTGTGTTCTGTAGCTCCAGTGGCTTGTGTTCTGTAGCTCCAGTGGCACGTGTTCTGTAGCTCCAGTGGCACGTGTTCTGTAGCTCCAGTGGCGCAATCGGTTAGCGCGCGGTACTTATACAGCAGTACCTGTGAAGCCATGCCGAGGTTGTGAGTTTAAGCCTCACCTGGAGCATCAGTTTTACCTCACTTGACTGCCCAGTGTAGAAGTTTGCAGAGATCCAACCTAACACTTTCTCACCTGTGAGCAGGTGGAGTTTGAGACTCAAATGGAGGGTTTAAGAGATGATGATTGGCGGTGATGGTTCAGTTAATCCAAAGGACTACATTTTTGTTTAAACCCAAGTATGATCTAAGTGAAACACCAAGCCTTTGAGAAGCTGGAGAACACAAAAACAGGGCAGGAACCTATGAAGCCATGCTGAGGTTGAAGCTTTATTACTTCAATTATTTTTTGGATATGACTTTTTTTCATGTAAATTTGTAGTGATGCAATTGGTTAGCATGTGGTATTTATAGCAGTATGTGAAGCCATGCTGAGGTTCTGAGTTCAAGCCTCACCTGAAGTGTGAGTTTTACCTGAGATGAAATATAAGATATCTCATGAGGAAGGGGCCTGAATGGCTTTGGTCCTAGTGGGAATAAGTTGATTGGCTCCGGAACTCCCCCTGTCCTGTTATTTAATAATGGTAGATTTTTAAGATTCGCTAACATCTCCAATAAAATCTCAGCTGCATGCCCTGTCTGCACACCTGAAGCATGAACTTTTCCCAGGGGTTCAGAAAACCTTGAGGAACTCTCACTCTCACTCTCATTTATGAACCTCACCTGGACATCATAAGAACCAAATCAGGCTGGGAGGGTAAGTGTGAATTAGCTGAGGCAGCTGCTGTGGAAAGTGTAGGAAGTACATGATGCAGGCTCAGTGCTAACGTCTACAAACCCAACCTGCAGAGTCTTTCAGTCATCCACCCGTGTTCATCTATAAATAAACAGGACATGTTTACTGGAGAGTTACAGGAGATTGAGATCTTATTGCCTTGATCTTATCCGTGTTCAAAGTTTGGCTAAGATACTAGAATGCAAACAAGATACTATTTGCCTCGTAGCTCCAGTGGCGCAATCGGTTAGCGCGCGGTACTTATACAGCAGTACGTATGAAGCCATGCCGAGGTTGTGAGTTCGAGCCTCACCTGGAGCACTGGTTTTACCAGTCAGTGAAAAAAATTAAGCTAAATGATGCCATACGTCACATGTCGTCGTTTAGGTCCCATGTTTAAAGCTTGCAGAGAACCAACATCAGGAGCTCCAGTGGCGCAATCGGTCAGCGTGCGGTACTTATACAGCCGTACGTGTGAAGACATGCTGAGGCTGTGAGTTAAAGCCTCACCTGGAGCATCAGTTTTACACAAGGCTTAGCTGCCTAGCTGCTCGAGCGTACCAGGAGTGACTAATCTTTTCCACAAAGGGGCGGTGTGGGTGCAGGTTTTCATTCCAACCAATCAACATCTGATAGTCAATGAAATTGAAAATCATTTGATTTTAACAGGTGGAATTTACTTGGTTGGAATGAGAACCCACACCAGCTCTTTGTGAAAAAGATTAGACACCCCTGGTCAATACCAACATCACAGTATGTGTGTGTGTGTGTACATACAGTATGTGTGTGTCCTGTCCTGTCCTTTCTTCAGGACTGGAAAACTTACAGGAAACAAATAAAACTGGTGAAGTCTTCAGAAATCACACTGAACAATGAATCCACACCAGTGACTGTACAGCAGGGGTCCCCAAGTACCGGGTCACAGACCGCCACCCAGCTGTGGATCATCTGGAACCGGCACATACACACAATTTCTTGTATTTAATTGTATTCAGATTTTATTGGCTTGTGGTCTTCAGCATGATTTATTTGGACTATGCCACGGGTTCCTGCAGGGGTTTCAGTCGCAGTTTTTTTCTACACACCAATAAACGAAGCTCCCACTGATTCTGCATTATGATGAGTTACATTTGCATTCTATATGCAAAGAATAATGTATTCATGTCATCAGAATCAGATTCAGAATCAGGTTTATTGGCCAGGTGAATTTGGTTCCAGCTCTTAGTGACTCTTAAAGTACAGACATAAATAAAACTATACATTCAGCTTAGACTATACAAGTCAAAACAGACAAGACAATACAGACAACGTGAGACAGTATAGACAGTGTGAGTATTTAACAGGGATACAGGTTATATGACAGATCAGTGATGTATATAAAGTGTGTGAGTGCATGGTAGTGTAAATAACAGTATTGTGTGTCAGGTTTGATAAAGCTCTGATAATGCAGTACTTATAGATATAAAGCAGGGAATATAATTATGATTTATGATATGAGTTGGTAATGAGGAGGAATACAGAGTTCTGTAGGACCTGCCAAAAGGGAGGAGCTGAAAGATGTGTCCAGGGTGCGACGGGTCACTAGTGATTTTTCCTGCCTGGTTTCTGGTTCTTGTATGGTACAGGTCCTGCAGAGTGGGCACGGGGGGCACCAATGCTTTTTCATATGTATAATATTAATATAATATGCACATTATTGCTTTTGACAATATACACAACCCCCCCATGAATCACTAGACCCCCTAACACCCCCCTTCCCCCTCCAATAGTCCCCCCATGGACCCCCACCCCAATCTGTCTTGTCTGAAACTGGTGCATGATGCAAAAAGGTTGAGGATCGCTGATATACAGAGAACCTGACTTCTGCAATCAATGAAAAATAACCCTTGTTTTTTCCCACAGATGAAAATCAAGATGAAAATCTATAATCCAGGCCAAAGCCAAGCAAATCCAGTGGAGCTGCAATAAAATAAATGAAGCGTCTATCGACAGCATCGCACGACTCAATCCCATATTCATATCACAGAGGAACAGTAATCATGACATTGTGAACTCCAGGTAACTCATCACCTTGGTATTATTAAAGTTTCTATAGGACATGATGAATAAAAGAGAGAGAGAGAGAGAGAGAGAGAGAGAGAGAGAGAGAGAGAGAGAGAGAGAGCAAGCAGGAGAGAGAGAGAGAGAGAGAGAGAGAGAGAGAGCAAGCAGGAGAGAGAGAGAGAGAGAGAGAGAGAGAGAGAGAGAGCAAGCAGGAGAGAGAGAGAGAGAGAGAGAGAGAGAGAGAGAGAGAGAGAGAGAGAGAGAGCAGGAGGAGGAAAAAAACAGCCATCAATAAATCAGCAAATTGCTGGATTTGCCTTGAAGTGAAACTCAATTTTCTTTTTCATGCAGCACTACATATATATCATTAGTGAGAAAGGATCCATGCACATTACTCTTCCTGAAGTGTAGGAAAAGGATCAAAGCTCATTAGAGATGTTAATTGTAATCATGGCGTGAGGACGAGGAGGACGAGGAGGAGGAGGAGGAGGATGAGCTCCGCTCCCTTGCCGGCCCGAGGTCCAAGGCGAGAATTAAACTGCACCGTGAAAATGCCTCATGATCATGAACACACACGGGGGCAGATTTAAATCGATCCACAGCGTCTCTCCAAAACTGCTTTATTCAGTCATTACATCAGCTTCTACACACATCCTACACATCTAACTGAGACCTAGAGTAGAGAGAGAGAGAGAGGGAGAGAGAGAGAGAGGGAGAGAGGAGGGGGAGAGAGAGGGAGAGAGAGAGGGAGAGAGGAGGGGGGGAGAGAGGGAGAGAGGGAGAGGGAGAGAGGAGGGGGGAGAGAGGGAGAGGGAGAGAGGAGGGGGGGGGGAGGGAGAGAGGGAGAGAGGGGAGAGGGAGAGAGGAGGGGGAGAGGGAGAGAGGGGAGAGGGAGAGAGGAGGGAGAGAGGGGAGAGGGAGAGAGAGAGAGGAAGAGAGGGGAGAGGGAGAGAGGAGGGGGAGAGGGAGAGAGGGGGAGAGGGAGAGAGGAGGGGGAGAGGGGAGAGGGAGAGAGGGGAGAGAGAGAGAGGGAGAGAGGGGAGAGGAAGAGAGGAGGGGGAGAGGGAGAGAGGAGGGGGGGGAGGAGAGGAGAGAGGGAGGGGGGGAGAGAGGGAGGGGGGGAGAGAGAGGGAGAGAGGGGGGGGGGGGGAAGAGGGAGAGAGGGAGAGAGGGGGGGAGAGAAAGAGAGAGGAAGAGAAAGAAATTTGATTTTAAAAGGAACATTTATTTTCTTATTTAAACAGTTTCACAACATCACAACACAACAAATAAAGAAATCTTTCTGTATATATTCTTTTAAAAAGCTGCTAAAAAAAAGCAGGGTGTATTTAAAAAAATGTAAAAATCACTTCCCCTTCGTTAAACGAGCACAAAGCATTCACAGAATTAAAGAAACAAAAGTCACTCAGCGCTCGATTTAACATACACTTTAAATAGTGCTGTAACATCATGACTCAGCGTTTTTTCGATTTTGTGTTTTTCAGCTGACAGATGGCCAATTTCGCCTGCACAAGATCAAATTTAGCAGCTGTTTCGATTCTATGATTCTTACGAATATACTTAAAACCAAAGATAAAAGTCTCCATTGAAAATGTTTCCTTGAAGGAGTTAAACAGATTCTGTAAAATCATATATAATACTTTTAATCTAAGACATCGTCTAAAAGCATGAAACAGTTTCCCTGTTTAAACTAAAAGAACATTCTGTTCCAACCTCAGGATTTAAAACCGAAATAAAAGCATTTCCAGCCTCTGCCCCATGCAGAACTGTGAGTCTCCTGGCCTTTTTAATGTTAAATGGTGGTTTATACAGGGATCTTTTTTAAAAGATTTGTAAAAACGTTTCCTTGTGGCATGTGAGAAATCTTAAACTGTTGATTTTCCAGCTTCCAAGAAAGGTCCTGTGTGGTCCTCCAGTTTGGGCTGTAGATTTATGCTGTAAAAAGGGTCGCTGGTGTTTGCTTTCTGAACACTGCAGAGGGGCAGCAACCCCAGTGTTCTTCTTCAGCTGTTAGAATGTCCTTCCAATTATGCTAGTAGCTGAGCATCTGCTCGTGTTGATCTAATCTTCAGGCGTGCAGCTGCCTGATGTTCTTCCAGAAGCAAGTGAAGAGAGTGGGTTCTGCTGACCTTTTGCAGTGAGAAAAAGCCCCAGACTTTAAAAAGACTTAAATAATGGCAACCTGCTAGTGTCCAGCTTTGCAGGGTCCATTAGAAAGAGACTCTTGTCATCTGCAGTTCTTTAGCATTGTGCAGCATAGAGCATGCTGTTGTCTGCTCTCTGTACAAACTGCAGCTGAAAGGCTGCCGTCCTGCTTTGTAGGTGTATCAGACCTTGCCCACCCTCTTCCTTGGGAAGGTACAGCACTCTCTGGGGCACTCAGTGAACAGCAAGGATACATGGGGGAGGATCTCTACAAACCAAGAAACAGGAAGCCACTAAGTTATTGGCCACTAATGTACGCCCTCTATATGACATTTCTGGTGTTTTCCATTCCATATGCCTAGTCTACGTTTTCTGCAGTAAAAGGGGTTTCCATAGCAAGAGAGTACAGCATTCCAGATAGGGCACACCCCTGTCTTACTACCCTATCAGCCTTGAATGGAGTGCATAAGCCACCATTAAGTTTAGTATGTTCTCCACGTCATAGTAAAGAGCCTTAATTTTGTTTATAAAATCCTGGCTAAGGCTAATGGCTTCTAAAGTTTTCCACAGGTATGGACGTTTAACTGTCAAATGCCTTTTCTTGATCTACTGAGATGTGAGAGACCTCAAGATTGTCTCTAATGAGATATACATTGTCAAAAATGTACCTATTGGGTACACATTAAGTCTGGTCTGGATTGATGACTTGGTCCATCACTTTATTCAGTCTATTGGGTGGAGATTTTGAGAGCCGTTTGTAGTCAGTACAGAGCAGCGAAGCTGGGCGCCAGTTTTTAATGTTGGTAAGGTCCCCTTTCTTGGTAGAAGAGTGAGGACTGCCCTACGACAACTCAGCGGTAGCCTTCCTTCAGCCAGACTGTAGATCTTCACTTAGTACTTCCTATAAGTATCTATAGAATTCAATAGGAAGACTGTCAATCCCTGGTGCTTTCCCAGACTCCATACCCTGGAGGGCTCTGTGCAGTTCTTCTTGGGTCAGGGCACCTAAGAGTTCTATACTGACTTCCTCAGATACCTGTAGTAAGTTATTAAAAAAGTGACTATCCTGATAGGCCTGAGTTCGCTTCTGTACAGCTGTTTATAAAAACAGACTGCTGTCTTTCTTATCTCCCCAGGGGTGGACAAAATTGCACAGTCTCAGAACGTAGGGCATAAATTATTCTTTTTTGCCCATTTTTCTTTTCTTGACTAAAAAACTTGGATGGTGTGTCCATCTGATCTACATTTTGGAACCGGGACAGACCAGAGCCTGCGCTTTCACATCTAAAAAATCAGCCAATTGAGTCTTTCTCCTAGAGAGAAGCTCCGTATATTTCTGCTCTTGTGTGGATTGTGTTAGTTCTTGTAGTTTAAATATGTCGGTCTCTAAGGCTTCAAGGACTTGGTCTCCAAACGTCACCTAGTTCATGTGTTTTAATAATTTTAATGAGACGATTTTGTGAGGGTGAATGAGGTTTAACATGGTTTCCGTCCATGGTAAGTTCTGTACAGTTAAAGTCACCACCAGAAATAAAGATTCATCAGTGGAACAGTTCTGCAGCGTGAGACTTAATGTGTCTAAAAACAACATTCTCTCTATTGCTGAGGTTGAAACAAATACACACAAAAACAAAGACATTATCTTTAAACTGTGCTCGAACTTTTAGCAGTCTTCCTTTTAGTATTTCAGTGACTTGATAAGACACAGGACCTAAACTTAAAAGTAAATAAATGAGTGTAGTGTTGTGGCTAAGAACAGAAACCCCCTCCCATTCCCGTGTCCAGTCAGTGGCATTTTATAAAATCACTGAATAAAAGTGAAATCTAACCTTTTCTGTTTTACAAGCTCGAACAATGTAGCCCTTTTTTAATATCTCTGGCACCATTTAAATTAAGAGAAGCAAACTGTACTTTACTCATGGCAAGAAATGAAAATAAAACCAGTCCCAGCAGAAGATATTCTTTACTGGGTTCTTAACCTCATGCACTGCCATCATTATGTTCAGTGCGGAGTTTTCTCACCATCTGATTTACTCTGTAGACTTCTTTGTTTGTAAAGCTCCCTTCAGCCATCAAGCTTTTGGATTTATCGGTGAACTGTTTTAAATCAGGGAATAATCTTTAATCTGTACCCCTCTTTGTTTTTTTTGTTGACCTTAAAAACAGTTTAATATCGTCTACATTATAGTCACGGCTTATACACTCGCTCTGAGACAGAACTGAGCTGGAGTCGGATAGCTCACTTTCACTTTCTTTGTCATTTTGATCCTCTGATTCGTATAAGTCAGCTTGTTTATGTAGTCTACAGGCATTGGTTCTGTTTTATTTTCCTTTTTTTTGGTGTTTTAAA